>NC_140987.1:291331119-291494232 GCF_052327205.1 Somniosus microcephalus | reverse complement strand
ACTTTTTGGTCAGACAAAAATTGTTCGGACAGTATACAAAAAAGGTTCAAAAAACGGCAACATTCCGCTCATTAGCGTTGAGTGACATGATGGTTGACCAATCATACAGGGGATTAACTTGATGGTTGACCAATCGGTGCGTCACGGGGGGCGTTTCATTGCATGTGTGGGCGGGCCTAATCCTTCTGAGCGGAGGTGAATGGCCGCCATCTTGATTCCTAACTATTCATTTATTTTTCCCACTTTGTGTGTTTATTTTTCCCACTTTGTGTGTGTACTCCGTTAGGTTCTTTTCTGCAGTTGTCTTCTTAGCTATGGGGTGCTTAAAAACCTGAACTTTAATATTTAGGAATCTCTCTTTACTGTAGTGGATGCGCGGGGCCGCGGCCAACAGCGCGGGAAGCCTGGGCCTCGAGTTCAGCGGATTCCAGGCGCGCCCGGAACCTGTCGAACCTGCTGAAGGCCGTTCATTTCCGCGACCACGTCACTGTCTTCGCCTCGGCCAACGGCATCCGGGTGACGGCCGAGGCCGGCAAAAGCGTCCAGGGGAATGCGTTCATCCAGGTGTCGAGGCCCGGGCCCCGGGGCGGAACGCCGACCAGGTCACCGTCTTCGCCTCGGCCAACGGCGTCAGGGTGACGGCCGAGGCCGCCAAAAACGTCCAGGGGAACGCGTTCATCCAGGTGACGAGGCCCGGGCCCCGGGGCGGAAAGAGGGATTGGAGCGGGGGATGAGGGCTCGGGAGGGAGAGGGTAAGAGGAGGGGTAAGAGGGAGGGGTAAGAGGGAGGGGTAAGAGGGAGGAGAGGGAGGGGGAAGAGGGAGGAGGGGGAGGGGGGAAGAGGGAGGAGGGGAGGGGGAAGAGGGATGAGGGGGAGGAGGGGGAAGAGGGATGAGGGGGGAAGGGGGAGGAGGGGAGAGGAGAGGGGGAGGGAGGGAGAGGGGAGGGAGGGAGAGTAAAGCAGGGAGAGACAGGGGGAGGGAGAGAGAGAGAGGGTGAGGGAGGGAAAGAGTGAGGGGGTGGGAGAGGGAGGGAGAGCTCGCCTTCTTCCTTCCTTCGCAGGGGTCCATCGGGCCAGGCCTGAGGCGCTCCTTTCCCCCCTCTCTCTCCAGGCTAATCCCGAACTAAATCCAGCAGTCTCTCTCTCTCTCTTCCCCCCGTCTCTCTCTTCTCCCCCCAGTCTCTCTCTCTCTCTTCCAACAACATGCCCTCAAAAAAACCCTCGGCACCGCCGGGCACTCCAGCTAGTATGATATAATTCTTCACTAAGATGGAGAGTGAAGTAGTTGACTCAGAGACTAGGGTCCTGAATTTAAATAAAGGAAACTACGATGGTATGAGGCGCGAGTTGGCTAGGATGGATTGGGGAACGTTACTTAAAGGATTGACAGTGGATAGGCAATGGCAAACATTTAAAGATCGCATGGATGAACTACAGAATTTGTTCATCCGTCTGGCATAAAGATAAAACAAAAAACGTGGCGCAACCGTGGCTAACAAGGGAAATTAGGGCTAGCATAACATCCAAGGAGAGAACATATAAATTGGCCAGGAAAAGCAGCAAACCTGAAGATTGGGAGTTGTTGTGTATTTTGAATGTTGTATTTGAATTGTCCCACATAGCTTACCGTAGTTGTGATGTGCAATGCACGATGGGAAATAGAGTGCAGGAAGTGGAGAAGATTCTCTGGAAAGGTGGCTGTTAACTGAACTCTGTCTCCTGCGTACTAGTTTAATTGTTATACAAGCAAGGTTATTAAACTCTTGAGATTTAACAAAAGTGGCGACGAGGACGTCTGAACTTACGTGGCTCTGCTGTGTGGAAGATAGTCGGGTTTTACGTGTTTAAAACTGTTATTTTTGCCGTGGACAGTTAATTAAAGTGAGTAAATCTGGAAGGACATTTATTCAACTGTGAAACGATCTGTGAATTGAAGCACTAAATAACTGATAGTGATTTTAGTTGAGTTCAACATTGGAAGGATCCTTAGTGAATGATAATTAGGAGCCTGAGAGAAGGAAAATGGCTGGAATTATCGGTAACATTGGACCGTTTGATGAGAATGTCGAACAATGGAGCTCATACACAGAACGATTTGAATACTTCACACAAGCAAATGACATTGGAGGGAACAAAGTAGTACCTACATTGTTAAGTGTGATGGGACCAAAGACTTTCAATCGTTTGCGTACTTTATTGCATCCAGATAAACCAGGGACTCAGAATCACAGAAATCACAGAAACCCCACAGTGCAGATAGAGGCCATTTTGGCCCATCGAGCCTGCACCGACACATATCCCACCCGATCCCCGTAACCCCTACACCAACACATATCCCACCCTATCCCCACATATTTAATCCCCCTAACACTAAGGGTCAATTTTATCATAGCCAATCAACCTAACCCGCACATCTTTGGACTGTGGGAGGAAACCGGAGCACCCGGAGGAAACCCACGCAAACACGGGGAGAATGTGCAAACTCCACACAGACAGTCGCCCGAGGCCGGATTCGAACCCGGGTCCCTGGTGCTGTGAGGCAACAGTGCTAACCACTGTGCCAATATAGTGAAATTGTGGAGATACTAAAAGGGCATTTTTCACCCAAACCCGTAGTCATAGCTGAGAGGTTTAGGTTCCACAGGCGTAACCAGGAAGAAGGAGAAACAGTGACCATGTTTGTAGCTGCACTAAAAAGACTATCAGAGCACTGTGAGTTTAATGACGTGCTAAATGATACTATAAGAGACAGGCTAGTGTGTGGTATGAGAACTGAAGCCATACAGAAGAGACTATTAACGGAGAGTAATCTGACCCAACAAAGCCATTGAAATCAGTATTTCCATGGAATTGGCAGCTAAGGAAGCTCAACAGTTGGGTGCAACAGAAAAAGTGCACAAAGTAAGAACAGAGAGCCAAGGGCCATGCTTCTGTTGTGGCAAAATGGGGCATCTTGCGTCTGCATGCTGGTGTGTGGACATGGATTGCCACAGCTGTGGTAAAAAGGGACATATTCAGCGCGCATGCAGAAATAAAAAGGACACAGAGAAAACGTCAAAGACGGAAGGAAGAAAAAAAACAAAACAGAGGCAAGTGACACTTCAGAGGAGGAACTATTACTGAACGTGCTGACTGTAGCTGGGGATTCGCATGGCTACCGGGTCTCACCCTTGCTAGAGGGGCAGCCTGTACAAATGCAGGTCGATACCGGGGCAGCAGTATCTCTTATGTCAGAGACAGTCTACACAAAGACATTAAAGCACCTTCCACTTCAGCCAGCTAACATAGCGTTGAAGACATATACCGGTGAAAGAGTAACCGTGAGAGGTATCACTGAGGTCACAGTTCAGTTCAATGGACAAACTAGGAAGTTACCACTCTACGTAGTTAAAGGAGACTACCCCTCCCTGCTGGGACGTTCGTGGATGGAGAGAATAAAATTAGACTGGTTATCAGTCTACATGATGTCACACAATGATCCAGGCTTACCCGCCATCTTAAAGAAACATGCAGAAGTCTTAAATGGAGAACTGGGTAGCATGAAAGATATTACTGTGAAGCTTCGTATTAAGCAGGATAGCAAACCCAAGTTCATGAAGGCACGACCCGTACCTTATGCCATCAGACCAAAAGTCGAGGCTGACTTAGAAGCCCTAGTTGAAAGCGGAGTACTAGAACCAGTTAGCGTGAGTGAATGGGCAATGCCCATCGTAGCAGTGCTCAAGAAAGGGGGAGGAGTTAGGATATGTGGAGATTTTAAAGTAACTGTTAACCCTGTATTGTCAGTGGAGCAATATCCGCTCCGCAATATTGATGATTTGTTTGCGGGACTTACTGGGTGCCAGAAGTTTAGCACAATCGACCTCTGTCAAGCCTACCTGCAAATGCATGTGGATGAACAGTCACGAGAAATGCTGACTATTGTGACGCACAAGGGTCTATTTATCACAGGATCACAGAAACCCCACAGTGCAGATAGAGGCCATTTCGGCCCATCGAGCCTGCACCGACACATATCCCACCCGATCCCCGTAACCCCTACACCAACACATATCCCACCCGATCCCCGTAACCCTACGTATTTAATCCCCCTAACACTAAGGGTCAATTTATCATAGCCAATCAACCTAACCCGCACATCTTTGGACTGTGGGAGGAAACCGGAGCACCCGGCGGAAACCCACGCAAACACGGGGAGAATGTGCAAACTCCACACAGTCACCCGAGGCCGGATTCGAACCCGGGTCCCTGGCGCTGTGAGGCAACAGTGCTAACCACTATGCCACCGTGCTCCCCAGGTATATTTAGGTATCGTCGACTTCCTTTCGGAATTACATCAGCTTCAGCGCTTTTCCAACGTGCTATGGACCAGATCCTTAGTGGATTGCCTGGAGTCCAGTGCTACTTAGATGATATATTAGTTACTGGGTGTGATGACCAAGACCATCTGCGTAACTTGGACGCAACGCTACAGAGACTGAGGGATTATGGACTCAGTTCGCAGGGATAAATGCGATTTTTTTCAGGCATCAGTTGAGTACCTCGGTCATGTGATCGATGCCACAGGCCTTCACAAGGCACCGTCCAAGACCAAAGCAATCGTGGATGCCCCAGCACCTGAAAATATCAGCCAGCTGCGTTCTTTTCTAGGGTTACTGAACTACTACGGACGGTTCATACCAAACCTAGCCTTGATGCTGAGGCCGCTGCATTGGTTGCTATGTAAAGACAAGAAGTGGGAATGGACTAACAAGTGCCAGGAGGCGTTCATGACAGCAAAGGACACGCTCCTGAAGTCAGAGGCTTTGACGCATTTTAACCCTTCATTACCAATACAGTTAGCATGTGATGCATCGTCATATGGTGTGGGAGTGGTCGTTTCTCATATCATGCCAAACGGAGAAGAGAAGCTGATAGCATTCACATCTAGGACTTTGAACAGAGCTGAAACTAACTACGTCCAAATAGAACGACAAGCACTGAGCATCGTTTCTGGCGTTCGCAAGTTTCCCCAATATTTGTATGGGAGACAGTTCAGCCTACTAACAGATCACCGCCCTCTCACGACCATCTTCGGGCCACATACAGGGATTCCGTCACTTGCTGCGAGCAGAATGCAAAGGTGGGCGCTGCTGTTGCCTGCACACACCTTTGACATTAGATTTCGCAAGTCTGACCTGCACGGCAACGCCGACGGTCTTTCCAGGTTGCCGCTGCCTGTCACCAAGCCTATGACACGTAGCATGGACATCTGCTATTTTAGGCAGGTGGAGAACGCGCCTGTTACTTCAACACAGGTCCGACGAAACACCAGAAATGACCCAGCGTTGTCTGCAGTGCTGGACATTATCATCAGGGGCAAGCTTGACAACGATGACCCAAACCTGAAACCATATCTCTTAAGGAGAAACAAACTGTCGGTGCAGTCTGGATGTTTGCTGTGGGGGAGGAGAGTGGTTATTCCACCATCGCTACGGAAACCAGTGTTACAGCAACTACACTCCGGACACTGCGGAATGGTTCGCATGAAAGAAATAGCGAGGAGCTACTTCTGGTGGCCGGGTATGGATGGACAGATTGAGGACAAAAGCTAAAACCTGTTCATCATGTCAGAGAGTTCGTAATGTGCCACAGCTTGCACCTCTTCACCCCTGAGACTTTCCGGAGGAAGCGTGGCACCACATTCATGTAGACTTTGCAGGTCCATTCGAGGAGAGAATGTTCCTGGTGGCTGTTGACGCGCACAGTAAGTGGCCAGAGGTTGTTATAATGAGGTCCACCACCGCTGAGAAGACCATCGAGAAGTTAGGTGAGGTGTTCAGCCGATTTGGATCTCCGATGCAACTTGTCTCAGACAACGGTCCACAGTGGGTGTCACAAGAAATGGCTACATTCCTGCAGGTGAATGGCGCACAACATATCAGGGCTGTACCATACCACCCTGCGACCAATGGTTTAGCTGAGAGGTTTGTTCAGACCATGAAATACTCTCTAAAGGCATCGCAAGACCAGGGAACGCTTCATCAGTGCCTGAATAGTTTCCTGTTGAGTTACAGGAACACACCACATGCGACCACAAAAGCATCACATGCCACTCTACTGCTCAAAAGAGAGCTACGAACCAACTTTGACCTGCTGAAACCGCCAAAGGTGAAAGACGTGGTACAGTTTCAGCAGCACAAGCAGATCAAGCGACGTGACCAACGCTCAAAGACAGAGTCTTCAGTCCAGGTGAACATGTGTTGGCACGGGACTACAGTGGTGGACCTAAGTGGATTCCTGCTACTGTCATTGCACAGACTGGTCCAGTATCCTACACTGTACAGACACCCGAGGACATTGTCTGGAAGAGACACACCGATCAGCTTCTACGAAGTGCAGCAGCACCCACTGAACCACCAACAGCAGTTTATCTGCCATTGGGTGACGCTGTGGGTCATCCGCCTTCTACACCGAGAGGCTCACCTTCTGAGGAAGCAGCCGCTTTAGCCCCAATCTCATCAGCAAGGGAGACGTGTATACAGGCAACTCAGCCACCTACACCTGTGTTGACGTCACCTGTGAGAGACAATGAACTGGAGAGCCAGGTTGACCGCCGGTATCCTACCAGAGAGCGGCGGCCCCCTATACGTTTGAACTTATAGTTCAGAGGCTTATCCTTTATCTGTGTTTTATTGTGTTATTATTGTGTTTTAAACATTTTGAATTATTGTGTATTTAAATTTTGTGGTTCTATTGGGACATCTAATGTAAGAGGGGAGGAGATGTTGTGTATTTTGAATGTTGTTTTTGAATTGTGCCACATAGCTTACTGTAGTTGTGATTTGCAATGCACAATGGGAAATAGAGTGCAGGAAGTGGAGAAGATTCTCTGGAAAGGTGGCTGTTAACTGAACTCTGTCTCCTGCGTACTAGTTTAATTGTTATACAAGCAAGGTTATTGAACTCTTGAGATTTAACAGGAGCAGTTTAGGATTCAGCAAAGGAGGACAAAAGGATTAATTAAGAGGGGGAAAATAGAGCATGAGAGTAAGCTTGCAAGGAACATAAAAAGTGGCTGTAAAAGCTTCTATAGATATGTGAAGAGAAAAAGATTGGTGAAGTCAAGTGTAGGTCCCTTGCAGTCAGAATCAGGGGAATTTATAAATGGGGAACAAAGAAATGGTTGACCAATTAAATACATACTTTGGTTCTGTCTTCACAAAGGAGGACACAAATAACCTCCCAGAGATGTCAAGGAACATAGGCCTAGAAATTCAGTGGCCTGCACCACCAGTTTGCGCCCAAAGAGGGCTTTTCTGCCACTGTGCAAACCTACCGCAATATTTAGCGGGGCGCTAATGGCGGCGTTAGCCATTAGCGCTGCGCCGCCACCGATGACGTCATCGGTGTGCGCAGCGCCCAGCTATCGCCCCGCTGGCCATATTTGTTTGCTGCCGCCTCGCCCGCAAACAGCGACCGGTACACGGGGCCTACCTGTGCCGGTACTGGGGCGAGTTAAGGTGGAGGTGTGGCCGGCCGCTTTTTCGGCGGCCGCCTGCCCGCACCTCCTTCCCCGGCCTCCTACACCCGCCCCCCCACCCCCCCGCGGCATTGCCGGCTGTTTCCAGAGAGCCCGGCACTTCTCCTTGGTGCCGGGCTCATTTGCCGGCACTCGCGAGCGGGGATCGCGCTGTTGCAGGCACCTCCCCCTTAAGACTGAGAGGAAGGCCTGCAGTACCGCAGGCTGCCGTGCCGCAGCGGGTGGCGCTGCGGGTGGCGCTGCGGCACTTTGCACGCCGATATTCAGTTTCAGCGCCCCAAGCGGGGCGCCGAAACCCTTGTTTAGCGGCCGGCTTCCACTTGGGGCGCTGAAAGTGAATTTCCCGCTGGCGCAAGTGGCTCCGCGTGCAGCGGTAATTCCAGCGCCCAGGCGAGCTGGGCGCCCCTAACTGAATTTCTAGGCCATAGAGTCTAATGAGAGGAAGGAACTGAATGAAATCAGTATTTGTAGGGAAATGGTGTTCGGGAAATTGACGGGATTGAAGGCCAAAAAATCCCCAGGGCCTCATAATCTACATCCTAGGGTACTTAAGGAAGTGGCCCTAGAAATAGTAGATGTATTGCTGGTCATCTTCCAAAATTCTAGAGACTCTGGCACAGTTCCCATGGATTGGAGGGTAGCTAATGTAACCCCACTATTTAAAAAAGGTGGTAGAGAGAAAACGGGGAATTACAGACTGGTAAGCCTGACATCGGTAGTGGGGAAAATGCTAGAGTCCATACGGTTGGTCTGTCTGTCTTTGTTTGTCTTTCTGTCTGTCCGGCTATACAATCAAAAGTTATAGAGCGTACCTACACATATGTTATATCAAAAGAAAGCTTATCATTAGGGGAGTCTAATAGGCGTATTTACTTTTTGGTCAGACAAAAATTGTTCAGACAGTATACAAAAAAGGTTCAAAAAACGGCAACATTCCGCTCATTCGCGTTGAGTGACGTGATGGTTGACCAATCGTACAGGGGATTAACCTGATGGTTGACCAATCGGTGCGTCATGGGGGGCGTTTCATTGCGTGTGTGGGCGGGCCTAATCCTTCTGAGCTGAGGTGAGTGGCCGCCATCTTGATTCCTAACTATTCATTTATTTTTCCCACTTTCTGCCTGTTTATTTTGAAATACAGATTTCCAGCAAAAAAAATGTTGCTTTTAACAGGAAAAAAAAATCCTTCTCCAAAGGGCACTCGGGCTTTTGCCCCCTCGGCGGTGGATGAGCTGCCTGCAGGCCTCAGGCCTCGAACTCTCCTCGCCAGCCACGCCCGAGCTAGGCACCGCCCGTCTTGCTGGGCCCGCCCCGCGACCGCCGCCATCTTGGTAAAGGCTGGCGGGGCGGAAGTCAGCTCGCGCGTCAACGTCAGGCCGGAGCGCGACCTCAGCTAAGGCGAGTCCGGCCGGGCCTCACGCGCTAGGCCGCGCACTGGTCGGCCCAGAGACGCTGATCCGCACACGGGAGCTGCGGCTCACCGCGTCCGGGCTCTGAGGAAAGGCAGAGAGAGAGGGGGAGGGAGGGACAGAGACGAAATCAGGGAGAGACGGGGGAGGGAGAGGAGAGGGAGAGGAGAGGGGGAGGGAGAGGAGAGGGGGAGGGAGAGGAGAGGAGAGGGGGGAGGGAGAGGAGAGGAGAGGGGGGGAAGGGAGAGGAGGGGGGATGGAGAGAAGAGGGGAGGGAGAGGAGAGGAGGGGGGAGGGAGGGGGGAGGGAGAGGAGAAGGGGGGAGGGAGAGGAGAGGGGGGAGGGAGAGGAGAGGGGGGAGGGAGGGAGACGGTGAGGGAGGGAGAGGAGAGGGGGAGGGAGGGTGAGGAGAGGGGGAGGGAGGGTGAGGAGAGGGGGGAGGGAGGGAGAGGAGAGGGGGAGGGAGAGGAGAGGGGCAGGGAGGGAGAGGGGGAGGGAGGGAGAGGAGAGGGGGAGGGAGGGTGAGGAGAGGGGGAGGGAGGGTGAGGAGAGGGGGAGGGAGGGAGAGGAGAGGGGGAGGGAGAGGGGCAGGGAGGGTGAGGAGAGGGGCAGGGAGGGAGAGGAGAGGGGCAGGGAGGGAGAGGAGAGGGGAGGGAGGGAGAGAGAGTAAAGCAGGGAGAGAGAGGGTGAGGGAGGGAAAGAGTGAGGGGGTGGGACAGGGAGGGAGAGCTCGCCTTCTTCCTTCCTTCGCAGGGGTCGATCGGGCCAGGCCTGAGGCGCTCCTTCCCCCCCCCCCCGCCTCTCTCCAGGCTAATCCCAAAATAAATCCACCAGTCTCTCTCTCTCTCTCTTCCCCCCCGTCTCTCTCTTCTCCCCCCAGTCTCTCTCTTCTCCCCCCAGTCTCTCTCTCTCTCTCTTCCAACAACAACATGCCCTCAAAAAACCCTCGGCACCGCTGGGCACTCCAGCTTAAAAGATGTATTATCAGAGCACTTGGAAAACAGTGACAGGATTGGACAAAGTCAACATGGATTTACAAAAGGTAAATCATGCTTGACTAATTTACTGGAATTTTTTGAGGATGTAACTGGTAGAATAGATAAGGGAGAACCAGTGGATGTGGTGTATTTGGGCTTTCAGCAGGCTTTCGATAAGATCCCGCATAAGAGATTAGCGTGCAAAGTTAAAGCGCTTGGGATTGGGGGTAAGGTACTGACTTGGATAGAGAACTGGCTGGCAGACAGGAAGCAAAGATTTGGAATAAACGGGTCTTTTTCCGAGTGGCAGGCAGTGACTAGTGGGGTACCGCAGTGATCGGTGCTAGGACCCCAGCTATTCACAATATATATTAATGATCTAGACGAAGGAACTAGATGTAATATCTCCAAGTTTGCAGATGACACAAAGCTGGGTGGCCGTGTGTGCTATGAGGAGGATGCCGAGAAACTCCAGTATGATTTGGACAGGTTGGGTGATTGGGCAGATGCATGGCAGATGTAGTATAATGTGGATAAATGCGAGGTTATCCACTTTGGTGGCAAAAACAGGAAGGCAGATTATTATCTGAATGGCAATAGATTGGGAGAAGGGGAAGTGCAACGAGACCTGGGTCTCCTTGTGCACCAGTCGCTGAAGGTGAGCATGCAGGTGCAGCAGGCAGTTAAGAAGGCAAATGGTATGTTGACCTTCATAGCGAGAGGATTTGAGTACAGGAGCAAGGATGTCTTGCTGCAGTTGTACAGGGCCTTGGTGAGACCACACCTTGAGTATTGTGTGCAGTTTTGGTCGCCTTATCTCAGGAAGAATGTTCTTGCCATGGAGCGAGTGCAGTGAAGATTCACCAGACTGATACCTGGGATGGCAGGGATGACGTATGAGGAGAGATTGGGTCGATTGGGCTTATATTCACTGGAGTTTAGAAAAATGAGAGGGGATCTCATTGAAACTTATAAAATTCTAACAGGACTAGACAGACTAGATGCAGGAAAGATGTTCCCGATGGCGGGGGAGTCCAGAACCAGGGGTCACAGTCTAAAGATAAGGGTTAAGCCATTTAAGACAGAGATGAGGAGGAATTTCTTCACCCAGAGAGTGGTGAACCTGTGGAATTCTCTACCACAGAAGGCAGTAGAGGCCAATTCATTAAATATATTCAAGACGGAGTTAGATATATTTCTTAAGGCTAAAGGGATCAAGGGATATGGGGAGAAAGCAGGGACAGGGTACTGAATTTGGATGATCAGCCATGATCTCATTAAATGGCGGAGCAGGCTCGAGGGGCCAAATGGCCTACTCCTGCTCCTATCTTCTATGTTTCCCGAAGCTACCTTTTCCATAGGAAAGGTAGTTCCCTGGAACACAGTTTATGATGTCGACAGATAATCTTGAAACTCTCAATGACATATCTTTGCAGAATAACGTTTTGATTTGCAATTCTATTTCCATCTCCTAGATTAATATGGTAGAGTGCTGCAACACTTTGGCTGTTTGGTTATTATTTGTTGTTAGCCTTTATAATGTCCTGTCACAAAGACCTGCAGTATAGCTACTCCAATTTTGGTAGTTTATGTAAATATGTAGCCTAATATACCTGGTACAATGCGATCGTCATTTCCTAATATTTTGCTCCATAGTAAGAATTTTCTGCACATAGTATGTACATGAGAGTCTAGTACAGATTAAGCAGGGAAACTAGCCAGCAACTGTGGATCTCAAGATTGTGTAAACAAGGATTCCTCTGTAATTATAGAAACTGTCTGGCTTCAAGGAGACAGCTGCAAAAGATCTCCCACACTGTTCTAGACAACATAGAGGAGCAAACTGGAATGCATTGCATGCCTGAGCCTAAGAATACCATCACCAGTAAAGCCAAAAGTAAGTTCTCAGTCACTGGAGAAATCTGTGACATGATAATGATTTTCAAGTCAGGAGCTGGCATCAACTGTGGTTGATGGCAATTTGATCATAACCAATCTGCCTGAGGTATGAACTGCTAATAACTGATCACGGAAAATACTTATTAGCCAAGAAAACATTGGCCCAGAAATTCGGGTCTCCACGGGTGAGTTCGCACGGGGTACTCACCCGTAGGCCCGATGGAAGTGCCGGTTTCCTGCATGCACTGCGCATGTGCGGGAAACCGGCACTTCCGTTCCTCTGAACGAAGAGGTTCAGAGGTTGAACGCGTGCGCAGGGGAGGCTGTGCGTGCGCATCGAACTTACTTTTTTTTTTACAGGCTTCTCCGGGAACGTAAGCCTGCAGAATTTAGAAAACTAAAAAGCAGGCATAAGGCCTGCTTTTTACAAGGTAAGTGGTGAATTAATTAAAATTAAAACATTTTTTCCACAGGTTTATTATTTTTAAATACTTTAAAGCAAGGTAAGTTTATTTTTAGCCCCGTTAGAATATAAAATTATTTTTTTCAAAAATTTAAATTATTGTTTAAAATAGTTATTTCATGTAATTTATAGTTTATTTAAAAAATGTGATTAAAAAAAAAAATATTTGAAGATTTAGTGCTATTTTGGGGCCGTAGTATTTATAAGTCTTGACAGCACTTCCCGTCAGACTTATGAATGGAGCATTCCCTGCTCCGATTGGCTGCCCATGGCCCACGTGATCCCAGGGGATGCATCGAACTAACTGCGCCCCTGGGATACGCAAGCACTGCGCGCCGGCAGCTGGACCAGGCCCCGGATCGGAATTCCACGCGGGCCCACAGCTCAACGGCCGGCGTGCAAGGTAAGTGCAGATTGGGGACTTGCACCCGAGGGAAGCCCCCGACCCGAATTTCTGGGCCATTGCTTACAATTTTCAAACCCAAAATTACATTGGAGAGTCAATAAATAAGAAAATCTTGTATTTATATACAGGAAACTTTGTGCTATCCGGAGGTTGAATGTCCGGCAACTTCGATCTAACGGCAGAAATCAGCAGCCGTTTTGGTTAGGTTTTTTTTTCTTCTCCTAGCATTCTTTTCACAGGCAGGCTCTGGAAAGCGTCTTTGTAGCTTAGCAACAGCTTCAGAGACGCTTCCAAGCTACTGGGCCGAGTGTTTACAAGCTGTTGCTGAGCAACAGTGTTTGTGGTCAGATATGGCAGGCTCTAGAAAGCGTCTCTGTATCTTAGCAACAGCTTCAGAGACGCTTCCAAGCCACGGGCCGAGTGCTGACAAGCTGTTGCTAAGCAACAGTCTTTGTTGTCAGATACGGAGATGAAAAGCTCCTATCTGATAACATTGACGCTGGTCTATCCGGAAGTTTTGAGGCAACGGCAGTAGCTCGGTCCCGTGGGTGCCGGATAGCACAAAGTTTCCTGTAGTGCCTTTAATGTTGAAATACGTCCCTCGCTTCATGGAGGCATAATCAAAAAATGGGCGCCAAGCCAAAGGAGGGGCTATTTGGAGAGGTGACTAAAAGCTTGGTCAAAGAGATTGGTTTTAAGGAGGACCTTAAAGGTGGGCAGAGAGGGGCCATGGGGTCTCGGCAGCTGAAGGCATGGCTGCCATCGGTGGGGCAAAGGCCAGGGGGCGAATGCATAAAAGGCCACAGTCAGAGGAATGGAGAGTTCAGGGGCTATGGTTTGTAAAGCTGGAGGTGGTTACAGAGATAGGAAGGGTTATGGTTATGAGAGGATTTAAACACCAGGATGAGAATTTTAAATTTGAGGCACTGTGGGACCTGGAGCTAATGTAGGTCAGCAAGGGCAGAGGTGATGGGTCAGAGGGACTTGGTGTAGGATAGGATATGGGTAGCAGAGTTTTGGATGAACTGAAGTTCATAGAGGGTGGAGGGTGGGAGGCCATCCTGGAGAGCTATTACAAACATAAAATTATTTCACAGCATTGGAAAATATGGAAATAATTGTTGTGTACAGACATCAATCAAGTAAACTGCCAAGAGAGGAAACAAAACCAAAGGTGGAGTCGTGAAAAAAAGCCTTAAACACCAAGGGGGAAAAATTCGGCTGCCTTGCGCCTCCCGTTAGAGCCCTCTTAGGGCACTAATGGGGCGCAAAGCAACTAGCGCCCGGGCATGACAATGTTTGTGTCGCTTGCAAAATGGACCAGACATTTTGCAGCAGCGCTAAACACTACTGCCACGATCTCCTGCGCCCGGAGATCGTGACATCAATCGAGCGTGCAACGCCCCCAGACCGGATAATGAGTGGCGCCCCCTGCTTTACCGTCTGCCGCTAGCAACGACAGGTTGAGGGGAGCGTTTTGCAATCGGGAAGAGACTGGGGGAGCGCTATTTAAAGGCGACTGCTTCCTGCCTTTTTTTGTCGGTGACATTTTTGCACCATGCATTCTGAGAGGGAGAGAGAGAGACTTCTGCAGAGATTCAACGCTGTGTGAAGCAGTTTGGGGTACTGAGCAGCACTTTACAGGTTCATTTTGATTTGACCTTCCTTGCATCGATTTAGAAGAGACTATGGGGGCTGCACTCTCAGCTCTTTCCCTGGGCCTCTCCATTGTTCTTTCCAGCAGATTTGATGCGCAGGTCTCTCCAGGCCGAGATTCAATGCTGCAATGAGCAGCGTGTGGATGGAGAGCAAGATTGACCCTCCCCTTTAAGAACTGGCTGGCGCCAGTGTGTCTGTGTTCCATTGCTGACTGACATCACATGAGCTTCGCCAGCGCTCTGAGGTAGCGCCTCGCTCCTTGGCATTGGCGCCATGAGAGGTGCGTAGCGCCTGATTTAGTGCTCCAATCACCTCCAGGGGCGATAGAAGCCAAATTTGCAGTCGGAGGCGATAATTAGTGGCAGGCACTAAACTTTGTGCCGGGGCGATGCCGAATTTCTCCCCCTCAAGGGTTTTAAATCAGTGATTTTAGACTACAGGGGGTGCACAAAGTCAGATTTCTGTATTTTTCTGTTTGTTGACTTATATTATTTTTATTATATAATATTTTTTTAAAAATTACAATTAAAACACAGTTTTCCTTTGTGTAGCTGACACTGTGGCCCTGATATTAATAGGAAGGCTGCTTTTGAGAAGAAGGGTGGAATTGCGTGGGCGAAACTCGGAAGTCAAATGAGCAGGTGGGAATCTGCGATCTCAATTCAATTGTACTGATTAATTTTGACTTTCCGTGTTTTGAATCTCCAAGCTGCGCAGCGGGAGGTGATGCACATCCGCATGACGCGATTTCAGCTGTATTTAAAGGGACAAGTGCACAAATGCAAATAGGAGGTGTTCAGGATGGATGGTGGACAGAGAGCATGGGCAGCATCCAGATTCAACAACACTTTGCTGGAATTACTGCTGGGGGCAGTCAGGAGGAAGAGGAGGAGGGACATACTTTTTCCCAGCAATGGGAAGAAGAAACCTGCTGCTCTCACCAAGAAGGCATGGTTGGAGGTAGCTGAAGAGGTGAGCAGCAGGAGCATTGCGCCCCAGTCTTGGATGCAGTGTAGGAAGTGGTTTAATGACCTAACCAGGTCAGGAAAAATGAGTACATTTGCTTATTCAGCTTCATACTGTGCGTTATGCCCCCTCTTTCACTCTGTCTTGCTAAGCGTTCTCCATCACATCACTCCTCACACCCACTCAATGTTCAGAAGCACCTAGCCTTCACTTTCTATGCACTTCATCACCTCCCCATTTATCCATCCGCCGTTGCTACTCATACCATTCCTTATGCAATGTGATGCATCAGTCTCATAATCACCCTTACCAAATGCACAGCATCCATCGAGTGAATACCTCACCTTCACTCACTCAAAGGTCTATTTCTTTTCCCCTCGTCGAAGAGCAGAGCACTTATCGCGAGAGAGGGGAAGAGGACTGGAGGTGACCCACCACAAATAGTACAGCTCACAGATACAAAAGAGGACACTCTGGAGATAAGGCGCACATCTGTGCCCCTCTTACAGATGGAGAGACAGGGAGATTTAAAAAAAATTAATTCCTGGGATGTGGGCGTGGCTGGCAAGGCCAGCATTTATTGCCCATCCCTAATTGCCCTCGAGAAGGTGGTGGTGAGCCACCTTCTTGAACCGCTGCAGTCCATGTGGTGAAGGTACTCCCATAGTGCTGTTAGGGAGGGAGTTCCAGGATTTTGACCCAGCGACGATGAAGGATCGGCGATATATTTCAAAGTCAAGATGGTGTGTGACTTGGAGGGGAACTTGGAGGTGATGGTGTCCCCATGTGCCTGCTGCCCTTGTCCTTCTAGGTGGAAGAGATCGCGGGTTTGGGAGGTGCTGCCGAAGAAGCCTTGGTGAGTTGCTGCAGTGCATCTTGTAGATGGTACACACTGCAGCCACGGTGCACCAGTGGTGCAGGGAGTGAATGTTTAAGGTGGTGGATGGGGTGCCAATCAAGCAGGCTGCTTTGTCCTGGATGGTGTCGAGCTTCCTAGGTGTTGTTTGTGCTGCACTCATCCAGGCAAGTGGAGAGTATTCCTTCACAATCCTGACTTGTGCCTTGTAGATGGTGAAAATGCTTTAGGGAGTCAGGAGAATACCCAGCCTCTGACCTGGTCTTGTAGCCACAGTATTTATGTGGCTGGTCCAGTTACGTTTCTGGTCAATGGTGACCCCCAGGATTTTGATCTTGGGGGATTTGGCAATGGTAATGCCGTTGAATGTCAAGTGGCGGTAGTTAGACTCTTGCTTGTTGGAGACAGTCATTGCCTGGCACTTTTGTGGCGTGAATGTTACTCACCACTTATCAGCCCAAGCCTGAATGTCATCCAGGTCTTGCTGCATTCGGGCATGGACCGCTTCATTATCTGAGGAGTTGCAAATAGCTGGTGACAGAATTACAAATATCTCTGACACACATATGCTGCTTTTATTTTATCAATGACTGAACGCTGAGAAGACAGAGTATGGTGATTGTCAAGATTGTGACTTTGCCAGAACTAAATCATATCCCTTTCTTATGTCTTCCAGGAACTTCACGCATATAGCAAGTGTCACAGGACATCCAGGAGGACGATTCTTCAGGGACCTCATTCCTTCTGAACTTGCACTGTCACAGGATGTACAGCCATGCACCAGTGCAGACACTCGCACTTCAGTGACTCCACTTAGACAGTTAGTTGGGTTTTCACCTGGTGATTCACACCTTACAAGTGAGCTCGAGCAGACACTGGTGGCAGGGACAAGAGAGTCCTGGTCGGGGGCGCAATCCTATCCAAGCTCTGCTCAGCTGGACACAAGTGCTGAACCTCGGGGGCTATCACTGAGAAGGAGAATGCTGGAGGTGCATCAGCAACTTAGCCAGGTACAGACAGACGTGCCACACACACAACAGCAGAGAGGATGGAGGAGTCCAACTCAAACACTACTGGACTGGTGGCCCAGGGAACTGCGAGAATATCTGCCATGGAGAGAGCGGCCACCTCCATGGAACTTCAAGCAAAGCTCTCAAATGAGTCCATGCAGGCCTTGACCACGGCCATGCAGATGTTGGATGCCAACTTGTCTGCCGCCTTAAACAGGATGACAGATACCTTATCCGTCACTGCGTCACTGATCTCCTCCAAGCTGGGGTACAGCAGTTTCCTGAGCCCCAGGAAACCCGTGCTGCATAAGTTATATTTGGAGCCAAGTTAAAAACAATTTGCAAAGGCCTTAACAATGTTTCCTGAGAATGTTAATTGCGCCAATAAGTACCTGCCCACCTGCAATAATTAAATCTCCAACTTCAGCCTGTAAGTTTCTCGCTGGCATCCAAACGCACCTCTGTTAAACCTGGAAGTGGCGCGTCAGAGCTGGATTGCACTCCCGATCAAAACAGCTAAAATTTTAACCCTCACCCACTCCCAACTTCCCCCTTCTTGCGGGGGGGGGGGGGGGGCGTGGGTGTTAAAATTCCTCCCTGCGTTTCAGAGATTAGCAAAGGGACCCCTGGGAGTATGTCAATATTTATAGCAGGGTCAGTTACAGAAATGTTTGAAAAGGGAGAAGGCACCTGTTCAAAATGCCTACAAAGCAAGTGAAGATAATGCTGCTAGTTGATTTATTTCTCCTGTGGGTAACAGTGAATCCCAATTGTATGTGAAGGTTGACTGAACAAGGAAGAATGCTCTCAAACTCAATCATGAAACTCATGCAGGTATATCATGCTAAAAAGCTGAATCATAATGATGTATGCTAATTCGAATCAATTTGCTTATTTAAATAATAGAGATTTGCCTATAAATTCTAAAAGCACAAGTCTTAATTTCACAGAGTTTTGGAGTTATATTTAATGTGCCAAAAGAATACATTAATGAAATATTGTAATTAGACTTAAATTCCAAATGCAAATTAGGTTAGATAGTTGATTTTATTTGCAATTCTAAATGCATAAATCAAATTTTACTTAGAGTGTATTTCTTATATTAAAACAGAGGATCTATTTTCAAAGTATGTTTATTAGGTTTAACTTGCAAATCAGGAGGATTACAAAATTATTCTGTACTGGCAGTCCTCTCCCCGCCCACCCCCACAATTTAAATATTGGAAGCATAAGTTGCAAATGAGATTTACGAGTCTACTGTAACCCTCTTAGAATAGATACAGAACATGGCACCTTTGGTTTTACAGTGTTTCGGAAACATTATCCTTACACCGACAACCAGTCATGGGGAATTCCAGACTTTTTTTTATAGCTTATACACAATTTAATTTTTATCTGAAACACTTTGACACTGAAACAAATATTAAGAGAGTAATAAATGTACTTGTCCACAGTAACTTGATTACAGTAATATTAACCCACTATAAATAAACACTAAAAAAATTAAATAAAAATAAAACATTATAAACACTACTTCTATTAGTTCTACCTTCCTTCCATTCCCTGTTTCTCCAATTCAATTATTTTCACTTTACAGTTACTTTATTTCTAGTGTAGCTTTTTAAAACAAAAAGTTTGAAGTACTTATCTGCTTGCTTCTGCATCCTGGCTGTTTATTTCATGAGTGGAAGCCTGTTTTTCAGCCAACCAAGGCCTAAAACTCTGAAGATCGGCACTGCTAAATCGTTCAATCTTTGATATAATTTCATAGCTTCAAATAAGGCATTTTTACTTTTATTTGGGGTCTCGGAGAGCATTACTTAGAGGAGATTCCGACACAGCATGACTGCTTCATGTTCAGAGGAAGCTCTGCCAGATCAATTGACTTCTGGCTATGAACTATGAAGATGGTGGTTTCCATTGGCTACTTTTACTATGACAACAGCAACTTGCATTTATATGGCGGGGTGATGGGTGAACAGGACTTGGTGCGAGTTAGGACACAGGCAGCATGAGTTTTGGATGAGCTGAAGTTTATGGAGGGTGGAAGAGAGGAGGCCGGCCAGGAGAGCTTTGGAAAAGTCCAATCTGGAGGTAACAAAAGCATGGTTGAGGGTTTCAGCAGCAGATGGGCGGAGGCAGGGCAGGAAACTGGCAATATTACGGAGAAATTTACTGTTTTAAAAAGCAATTTTCCCTTGAGAGAGCACCACCTTCGGCAGAGGCAAGGTTCTCCTGCCATCAACACCACTCTCAAGTGTATAAGATCTAAGCTCTAGACTTCAGGTGGCATTGCAGCACCACATTATTGCAGACCTTGTAATCCATTAGATTAAGCACGTTTTAGCCTTGCCCACTAAACGCACTAAGTCAATTCCATACATTGGTATGTTTGCATCACAATGCAAGGACTTGCCACACGTACCCAGCTCTGCAACAATTTGCAGGCGCAGCCTCCAGGACTCTGTATCAAACAGCACTGGCAACCAGCAAAGCTACCAACAGGCAAAGCACTCTGGGAATTCAGGCTCTTTTTCTTTGTAGGAAAGTGCTGAGCAGAACCAAAAAAATTAAACTAAAACATGCAATTATTATATATTAAATTATTAATGGATTTTTAAACTTTGCTTTGGGCAATTCCTATTCTAGCTACAGGCTGCTGAACAGCAGAAGTTAGTACTTCACAGTAGCAATGCAATTACACATATGCAGAATCTCCATTTTATGAAATGGCCTCCAACGGGCTACAGGATGAATGATGGCAGGTCGCAATATAAATCACAGAGATTGGTTCAGCGTTGCTCTGCCGGGATCCAGTAAGGTAAAAGGGCCTAAAGCTAACAACAGAGAATTGGGATCAAAGTCCTTCTGTAACTGTACACTTATTGAATTTTTTTTCTGTTAAGATTTAACTTAAATGTTACGCAAAGCTCTATCTTTATAACTGGAGAGGTTATGAAGGCCTCAGCAGATGCTGTTTCCACAGCTAACACAGACCAGTATTAAAGCTTAAAGTGAACGCTAAGTTTTTAAATGATAGGTGTAAACTACTTTTTTTTTCCGACTTGCCAGACCTGTGCCTTTGAAGTCACGACTAAAAGGTTAAAATAAATAGGGCTCTCAATCAGTATCCTCTCTCCCAGCGAGTGTTTCGAGGAGATAAAGTTCTAAACTGCTCGCTGGAACTTGGCTTATTTTAGTGTCCTCCAAAAGCAAAGGACAAAAGGGCAGCCTCAAATGATATGCAAGATAAGTGTGAGGTGTTACATTTTGGTAGGAAGAATAAGGAGGCTACATACTGCTTGGATTATAAGAGTCTGAATGGGATAGAGGACCAAAGGGATCTAGGGGCACAGATGCACAAATTACTAAAAGTAGTGACACAGGTTAATAAAGGCCATAAAAAAAAGAACACCAAGCACTGAGGTTCATTTCTAGAGGGATAGAATTGAAAAGCAGAGAAGTTATGTTAAATTTGTGTCGAACTGTGGTTAGACCACCCTTGGGAGTACTGTGCATAGTTCTGGTCACCATATTACAGAAAGGGTATCGAGGCACCGGAGAAAGTGCAAAAAAGATTCACAAGGATGATACCAGAACCGAGGGGATATGCTCATCAGGAAAGGCTGAACAGGCTGGGGCTCTTTTCTCTAGAAAAGAGAAGGCTGACCTGATAGAGGCCTTTAAAAGTATGAAAGGATTTGATTGAGTAGATGTAGAGAAATTGTTTCCACTTGTGGGGGCTCCAAAACTAGAGGCTATAAATATAAGAGAGTCACCAATAACTCCAACAGAGAATTCAGGAGACACTTCTGTGTGAGTGGTGAGAATGTGGAACTCGCTACTACAAGGAGTAGTTGAGGCAAATAGCATTGATGCATTTAAGGGGAAGCGAGATAAGTATATGTGGGAGAAAGGAATAGTAGAATATGCTGATAGGTTTAGATGAAGAGGGGTGGGAGGAGGCTTGTGTGGAACATAAATGTCAGCATTGACCTGTTGGGCTGAATGGCCTGTTTTTGCTCTTTAAGTTCGGGAAGGGGTTTAAATTAAGAACTGAGAAACTGTAACTTGCTAGTACTTATTAAATTAATAACTTAAACTAAATAAAATAATCAAACAATAAACCTAAAATATCGATTGAATAAAATCTAACTAATTAATTAATAAATAAAACAAGGTTTGAGACGACAGGGCAGGTGGTGTGTCATAACTGCAGCATGTGGGAGTCTGTGGAGAGCATCATGATCTCGAACAACTACATCTGTAGTAAGTGTCTGCAACTCGAGGAACTTCGGCTCAGAATTGTTGAGCTGGAGTACGAGCTGCAGACATTGCGATGCATCAGGGAGGGGGAGAGTTACGGGGACACTTTGGGGGGAATTTTCCCAGCCCTGGGGAGGCGGGTATGGAGGTGGGACTGCCGGGAAAATGGCAGAAACTGGGAGCGGGTACCGAACCCGCCTCCGTGCCATCTTCCCGTGAGGCGAGTCCCCGACTCGCACAGGAACCTGTCTCCGAGGCGGGAAGGGGACTCGAGCCAATTAACTGCCTGTTAACAGGCAGTTAACAGGCAGTTAAGAGGCTTATCCCTATTTTACGCCTGCAAGTGCGGGCTTCCCGTCGGCTGCGAACCTCGTCAGGGTCAGCGAGGCTAGCAGTGGGTCTGCGGGGGTGAGAGGGATCGAAACGCCTGCTGTGGAGGTAAGTGATGGGTGCAAGTGTGGAGAGGTAAGTGTGAGAGGTGAGTGTGAAGTGTTAGAAAAAGTTTACTTACCTTTGCTTCTTCCTGCAGGCTTCAACCCTTGGGGATCTGGAGGTGCCACATCTCAACAGCAGAAATGACACAATGGCTGCTGCTTTCTCAGATGCAGCAGCCATCTGATTTCAGCTGAGGAAAGAAGTTTTGGTGAGTCTTTGTGCAAGGGCTCACTTTAGAACAGAGATGGTCAGTGTTCGACAGCTTCTCAAAGCTGTCAAACGCTGACAATTCATCTGTCAAAAAATTGACAGATGAAGTGTCATACGCTGACGTCCTCTGTCACCAGCTTTCCCTTAATTGGCCAGCTAAGCCCGTAGGGTGGGCTTAACAAGGTCAATCAAGGGAAAATAGCGTGGGTTGGCCAGACGTCGTGGGGGCGGGACTGAAACCCAACAACCAGCAGTCCTGCCCCCAACGAGAAAATCCAGCCCATTGTTCCAGGAGGCAGTCACACCCTTTAGGTTAAGTAGTACTTCAGAGTTCGTCAGTGGTCAGGGACAGGAGGGTGTGACTGCGAGTCAGGAAGGTATGGGGACCCCAGGATATAGTGATGGAGGAGCCTCAGCCCTGGACCTTGTCCAACAGGTACAAGGTACTTTCTACCTGTATGGATGAGGAAATGGACTGCAGGGAGGATGGGCAAACTGACCACGGCACTGTGGTACAGGGGGCCAATTAAGTGGGGGGAGAAGGAAGGATTGTGGTAGTAGTCGGGGACAGTATAGTCAGGGGGATAGATACTGTTCTCTGTAGCCGAGAAAGAGAGTCCCGAAGACTGTGTTGCCTGCCCGGTGCCAGGGTTAAGGATATCTCCTCACGGCTGGAGAAGAACTTGGAGTGGGAGGGGGAGGATCCAGTTGTTGTGGTCCATGTAGGAACCAATGACGTAGGTAGAACTAAGAATGAGGTTCTGCTGAGGGAGTTTGAGGAGCTAGGGTCTAAATTAATAAGCAGAACCACAAGGGTAATAATCTCTGGATTACTACCTGAGCCACGTGCAAATTGGCATAGGGTCAAGCAGATCAGAGAGTTAGGTGCGTGGCTCAAAGAGTGGCGTATGAAAATAGGGTTTCAATTCATGGGGCACTGGCACCAGTACTGGGGAAAGAGGGAGCTGTTCTGTCGAGACGTGCTCCACTTAAACTGGGCTGGGACCAGCGTCCTGGCGAATCGAATAACTAGGGCTGTAGATAGGGATTTAAACTTAAAAAAAGGGGGGGGTGTGGTCAGGTGAGGGGAAATTTAGAAATCTAAAGAGAAAGGTCAAGGCAATAGAGCAGTGTAGCGATTTGGGTAAAAATAAGTCGTGTGTGCCAGGAAGGGACAGAGAGTTTAATGGTAGCAGTGCAGCAGAGAATAAGGTAAAAGCAGGGAATAATGGTAAAAAATTTAAATTAAAGGCTTTTTATCTGAATGCACAAGGCATTCATAATAAGATAGATGAACTAGTGGCACAAATAGAGATAAAGGGTTTGACCTAATAGCCATTACAAAGACATGGTTGCAAGGTGGCCAAGGTTGGAACTAAATGTTCCAGGATACTTGACGTTTCAAAAAGACAAGCAGGATGGAAAAGGAGGGGGAGTGGTCCTGATAATAAAGGATGACATAAGGACAGTAACGAGAAAGGATCTCGGCTCAGAAGATCAGGAAGTAGAATCAGTATGGGTGGAGATAAGGAATAACAAGGGCGGAAAACACTGGTAGGAGTAGTATATAAGCCCCCTAACAGTAGCTATACTGTTGGACAGAATATTAACCAAGAAATAGTAGGAGCTTGCAACACAGGTAATGCAATAATTTTGGGGGACTTTAATCTTCATATAGACTGAACAAATCAAATTGGCAAAGGTAGTCTGGAGGGCGAGTTCATGGAATGCATTCGGGACAGTTTCCTAGAACAATGCATCATGGAACCAACCAGGGAACAGGCTATTTTAGATCTTGTATTGCGTAATGAGACAGGGTTAATTAGCAATCTCATAGTAAAGGATCCTCTGGGGCAGAGTGGTCATAATAAGATAGAATTTTACATTAATTTTGAGACTTGTCCAAGTCTGAAACTAGAGTCTTAAACTTAAATAAAGCCAATTACATAGGTATGAGGGGCGAGTTGGCTGTGGTAGATTGGAAAAACAGATTAAAAGGTATGGTGGTTGATAAGCAGTGGCTAGCATTTAAAGAAATATTTCATAATTCTCGACAAAAATACATTCCATTGAGAAACGAACTCCACGGGAAAAATGATCCATTGCAAAGAATAGTAGTAAGTCTGAGGATTGGGAAGAGTTTCAGCAACCAAGCAAAGGTCAACCAAAAAACTGATAAAAAGGGAAAAAATAGAATGAGAGAAAACTAGCAAGAAATATAAAAGTAGATTGTAAGAGTTTCTACAAGTATGTAAATAGGAAAAGAGTAAACATTGGTCCCTTAGAGGCTGAGACAGGAGAAATTATTATGGGGAATAAGGAAATGGCAGAAACATTAAACAAATATTTTGTATCAGTCTTCACAGTAGAAGACACAAAAAGCATACCAAAAATGGTGGGGAATCAAGGGTCTAATGAGGGTGAGGAACTTAACGTAATTAATATAAGTAGAGAAAAAGTACTAGAGAAACTAATGGGACTTAAAATCGACAAATCCCCCGGACCTGACGACCAACATCCTAGGGTCCTAAAAGAGGTGGATGAAGAGATAGTGGATGCATTGGTTTTGATCTTCCAAAATTCCGTAAATTCTGAAATGGTCCCAGCGAATTGGAAGGTCGCAAATGTAACACCGCTATTCAAGAAAGGAGGGAGAGAAAAAACAGGGAACTACAGGTCAGTTAGCCTGACATCAGTCGTCGGGAAAATGCTGGAGTCCATTGTTAAGGAAGTGGTATCAGGGCACTTAGAAAATCATAACATGATTAGGCAGAGTCAACATGGTTTTATGAAAGGGAAATTGTGTTTGACAAATTTTTTGAGGATGTAACTAGCAGGGTAGATAAAGGGGAACCAGTGGATGTAGTATATTTGGATTTGCTGTACCTGCATGCTAACTTTTTGTGATTCCTGTACAAGGATCCCCAGATCCCTCTGTACCTCTGCAATTTGTAATCTCTCCCCATTTAAACACTAATTTGCTTTTTTATTTTTCCTACCAAAGTGGATAACCTCACATTTTCCCACATTATACTCCATCTGACAGATTTTTGCCCACTCACTTAGCTTATCTAAATCCCTTTGGAGATTCTTTGCATCCTCCACACAATTTGCTTTCCCACCTATCTTTGTATCATCAGCAAATTTGGCTACATTACATTCGGTCCCTTCATCCAAGTCATTAATATACTGTAGATTGTAAATAGTTGAGGCCCCAGCACTGATCCCTGCGGCACCCCACTAGTTACAGTTTGCCAACCTGAAAATGACCCATTTATCCCGACTCTCTTTTCTGTTAGTTAGCCAATCCTCTATCCATGCTAATATATTACCCCAACCCCATGAGCTCTTATCTTGTGTAGTAACCTTTTATGTGACACCTTATCGAATGCCTTCTGGAAATCCAAATACACCACATCTACTGGTTCCCCTTTATCCACCCTGTTCATTACATCCTCAAAGAACTCCAGCAAATTTGTCAAACATGATTTCCCTTTCATAAAACCATGCTGACTCTGCTTGACTATATTATTATGATATATAAATGATCTAGACGAGGGAACTAGATGTAATATCTCTAAATTTGCAGACGACACAAAACTGGGTGGGCGTGTGTGCTGTGAGGAGGATGCAGAGAAACTCCAGTATGATTTGGACAGGTTGGGTGATTATACTGCATTTGCCATGCATCTGCCCAATGTAGATAAATGTGAGGTTATCCATTTCGGTGGCAAAAACAGGAAGGCAGATTATTATCTGAACGGCAATAGATTGGGAGAAGGGGAAGTGCAACGAGACCTGGGTGTCCTTGTGCACCAGTCGCTGAAGGTAAGCATGCAGGTGCAGCAGGCGGTTAAGAAGGCAAATGGTATGTTGGCCTTCGTAGCGAGAGGGTTCGAGTACAGGAACAAGGATGTCTTGCTGCAGTTGTACAGGGCTTTGGTGAGACCACATCTGGAGTATTGTGTGCAGTTTTGGTCGCCTTATCTGAGGAAGGATGTTCTTGCCATGGAGGGAGTGCAGCAAAGATTCACTAGACTGATACCTGGGATGGCAGGAATGATGTATGAAGATAGATTGGGTCGATTGGGCTTATATTTGCTAGAGTTTAGAAGAATGAGAGGGGATCTCATTGAAACTTATAAAATTCTAACAGGACTAGACAGATTAGATGCAGGAAGGCTGTTCCCGATGGCGGGGGAGTCCAGAACCAGGGGTCACAGTCTAAGGATAAGGGGTAAGCCATTTAGGACTGAGATGAGGAGGAATTTCTTCACCCAGAGAGTGGTGAACCTGTGGAATTCTCTACCACACAAGGCAGTTGAGGCCAATTCATTAAATATATTCAAGAAGGAGTTAGATATATTTCTTAAGGCTAAAGGGATCAAGGGATATGGGGAGAAAGCAGGGACAGGGTACTGAATTTGGATGATCAGCCATCATCTCATTAAATGGCAGAACAGGCTCGAGGGGCCGAATGGCCTACTCCTGGTCCTATCTTCTATGTAAATGTCCTGCTACTACTTCCTTAATGGTGGACTCCAGCATTTTCCCAATGACAGAGGTTAGGTTAACTGGTTGATAGTTGCGTGCTTTCTGTCTCCCTCCTTTCTTAAATAGGGGTGTTACATTTGCGGTTTTCCAGTCCGCTGGGACCTCTCCAGGATCCAGGGAATTTTGCTAGATTACAACCAGTGCATCCACTATCTCTGCAGCCACTTCTTTTTGACCCAGTTTCATTTGTAACATCTAATTCTTCTGCTGCTGCCAAAGAGCCACAAATGAAAACATTTTTAAAGGAGGTTAAAAGATTTTTAAAAAATCTTTTAAAAGAGAAAAAAAAGATATTAAATAGAGGAGTCATCAGATAAACGAAATGACCACCATGTACAAATATGCAGCATATCGAGCCAGGAGTGGGACAATACTGCATACAAGGTCTGATAGAGGTGCATTTAAGAAGATGCTTTGCTATTGGCACATACAATGATAATTGAAGCTGCAATTGTAAAAAAGGCGAAACACAGAGCTGCAGCCATAAGGGATTATAGGGAGAAAGGTGGAGGAGACACATAAAATAAGACGAAAGAGCTCACAGAAAAGGGTGCAGCTTGTTATAAGTCACAAGTCTTCAAAACAGTAATGTAAACACAGCCGCTTGAAACTAAATCCTCAATATAAAAGTAAACCATCACAGTTGACCATTTAACTTATTGCCCAGCCCACTCCTGCTCTGCATTGAAACAGCTAAATCAAACTACAGTATCACAAAAACAGCAAGCCAACCATGTACTGATATGTGAAACCCTAGATAAAGCAGAGTGGAAAAACTTCAAATACATCAGAACATGGAAAGAGAAAGCCAAACTCTAGTTCTAATTGTACATGAAAATAAAAACCCCTCTGGGACACAAATCAAAGTAAGCACTGAAACCAGGTAGAAACCACAGAAAGATGAACACAGTGGGCCAGAAATTCGGGTCCAAATGCGTGAGTACGGTCTGGGTACTCACGCATCTGGCCGGATGAAATGCCGGCGTTCAGGAAACACCGCGCATGCGGGGAACGCCGGCATTTCCAGTCCTCTGAACGAAGGGGTTCAGAGGCACAGCGCACGCGACTGCACAGGCAGCGCGTGCGCAGTGAAATTCCCTTTTTTTTCCCAGAGTTGCGCGTGTGTAAAGGCCTCTGGATTTTACGCGAGGAAAAAACAAGTGTAAGTACTTAGTTTTACAGGTAAGTGGGCTTTTAGTACTATTTAGAATTTTTTTTTCCACAGGTTTGTTATTTTTAAAGAAATTACAGTAAGGTAAGTTTAGTTTTAGCCCCGATTTTTTATAAATTTTTTTTTTCAAATTTTAAAATTATTGTTTAAAATAGTTTTTCATAGTTATTTATGGTTCATTTAAGTATTGCAATGTTTTTTTAAATTTTCTTTCAGGTTTAAGTAGTGTTTTGGGCCAGCAGTTTTCATGAGTTTGACAGCTCTCACTGTCAAACTTATGAATGAACTTTTGCAACCTCCCATTGGTTGCCCAGTGCCCACGTGATCCCAGCCGGCTCATCGCACTAAGTACGCCGCTGGGTCACGCACGCACAGCGCGGCAGGACCTCAAGCTGGCCAGTGAGGGGAAATGCATTGCAGGCCAGGATTTAAATGTCAGCGCGCCGGGTAAGTGCTCATTGGGGGCTTGCACGCGCGGCAAGCACCCGACCCGAATTTCTGGGCCAATGTAAACATTACACCACACAGCTGCAACAGTATACATTCAATAAAGTCAACTTTGTCAAGGATTAAGAACTTGTGATCTTTATGATGCTTGATCTATTACAAAATGTTATGTCTTATTACTTTGTCAACAGGATAAAAGAACAGTACATGAATACTGTTGTGTAAGGAATATACAATAATAATTACAAACTTCATAGGTTTACAGCATTGGGCTTACTTCATCATCAAGCTTTTGAGGTTATTTGAGATAGGCACAATCCATACACAACGCAGTCTTGCACAACCAGACTTTCGCACACAAGGCCTAACTATACATTTTTATACATACAGTGCGACGTAATAAAACTCACTACGCACTTGGTTTGAGCATAAAGCAAGGCTTTAATCAACTTGTTTCAGAACATGGAGGTCTAGTTGTACTTCACTAGTTCCTTGTCTAACAAAATGTCCCTTACAAGCTGGGGCCGACGCCCGAGTATTTATACTCCTTGGACGGCGCCACCAGCTGGCCGTCCGCGTTATTTCACGAGTAGTTTCTTGATAAATGATGAGATTTATAACATTCTTCCTGCCTAAAAGATTTGGAAGTCTGACGACTTCCTCTTAGCGGATCAGGCGGACCACGAATAGCCACAGTCTTTTAGATTTTTGTTTACGGCTAGAAGGCACGTCTCCTCAGACCGTATCTTGGTCCCTGGGCCGCTTGATCCGTACCGGTGGATCGACGGGGCCTGTGTTGCTCTGATCAACCCGAGGGAGGCTGGGGAGATCGTGACTCTGGGTGCGGGTCCCCACAGGCACAGAACTGGCTTCATCCTGTTGGATAGCCGGGGATTGACCGGCGTCCTGGTCTCGGGTGGCCATCCCACGGGGAGCGCTGGGCTCCCCGAGTGGATCCGGTGGGCCAGCTGGCAGATCTCTCGATGCCCCAGGTAGGGCGTCATCTTCGGGGGAGCGCAGAGTATTGGCATCATCCCCGTGGGTCCCTCTATCGGTTGGGTCCATGGAACCGGCCGGACAGGGAGCCAGGTCCCGGAGCGAAACGGTGGACTCCCGGCCACGAGGGTACCGCACGTGCGCGTACGTGGGGTTGACGTCCGTGAGTTCTACCTCGTTGACGACAGGATCGGTTTTAGATGATCGGACGAATCTTCGAAGCAGCACGGGGCCGGGATCTGCCAACCATGACGGTAGAGACGTCCCATGGGTGGAGCGACGCTAGAAGCTGAAGAATCGCTCGTGAGGTGTGACATTGGTAGATGTAGAAAGGAGAGACCTGATGGAATGCAACAAGTCAGGGAGCATAGTTTCCCACTGCTGGTCTGGTAGGTTGCGTGACCTCAGCGCAAGACGAACAGCGTTCCAAATGATAGCGTTGTATCTCTCAACCTGTCCGTTACCGATGGGATGGTACGGTGTCATTTTACTTGTGGCGATTCCCTGTTGGGAGAGATAACTTTTGAGTTCGCTTGACATTAAGGAGGGACCCCGATCAGAGTGGATGAAATTGGCCGTACCGCAAGGGAAAAGACTTGATCAAGGCATTTGATCACTGTGGAAGTAAGCATATTGGGACAGGGGAAAGCAAAGGGAAAGCGTGAATATTCATCCACCATAGTAAGCAAGTAGGTGTTTTGTGTTTAGGAGGGCAATGGCCCTTTAAAGTCTATGCTGAGTCGCTGCATAGGCTGCATAGCATGTGTGAGCGAGCCATCCGATGGACGGAAGAATTGCGGTTTTAATTCCGCACAAATTCTACAGGAGGAGCACGTTCTTTTCACATCTTCCGTAGAAAATGGGAGATTTTTAGATCGCACAAAGTGCAACATACGGGTAACGCCAGGATGGCATAAGTCAGTATGAAGATCCGCCAGAGTCGAAGTTGACATAGAAGAGCAGAATGCCCGCGTGAGGGTATCTGGGGCCACATTCTCTTTGCCGGGTTGATAATGTATGGGTATCCAAAGACAGCCAATTCCATCTTCCAGAGTTGTATTTTGTTATTCTTGATCTTAGTGCGTTTCCGGTTATCCAGCATAAAGGTCACGGAGCGCTGATCGGTTATAAGTGTGAAATGGCGACGAGCGAGAAAATGACTCCATTTACGTACCGCTTCGATGATGGCCGTAGCCTCCTTCACGACAGGAGGATAATGGAGCTCGCTACCCTGCAAAGTTCTGGACAGAAATGCAACGGGTCAACTACCTTGATTCAAGGTAGCAGAGATCACCACATCCGATGCATCGCACTCGACCACGAAAGGAAGATTTTCATCAATGGAACGAAGCGTGGCTTTTTCCAGTTGTCGCTTGAGGAGGTTGAAAGCTGAAATAGCCGTTGCCTCCAATGGAAATGACTTTGCGTGAAGCAGGGGCTGGATCTTGTCGGAGAAGTGGGGTATCCATTTCGCATAATAGGCGAACATGCCGAATGCCCGATGAAGAGAGACGAGATTCGTAGGGGGAGGGAGCTCCTGAAGCGGACGAAGTCGTTCCGGATCCGGTTTGATGACACCGTTGCCCACCCAGTAGCCAAGGATGTTGACTGATGGTACTGATTTCACAGATTTGGACTCATTTAAGGTTAAGTTGAGACGACGGAGAACGTCAAAAAATTTCTGGAGGTTGGCATCATGCTCCTTCTGGTCATGACCAGCAATGGTGATATTATCCAGATATGGAAAAGTGTCTGTTAAGTTCTCCTGTTTGACTAGGCTATCCATTGCCCGTTGAAAGACGGCCACCCCAAATGGAAGGCGACAAAACTGGTAAAGCTGACCATTGGCCTCAAAGGCCGTATACTTCTTGTCAGAGTCCTTTAATGGCACTTGATGATATGCGCTCTTTAAATCAAAAGTTGAAAATACCTTGTAGTTGGCAAGGTTATTGACCATGTCATCAATGCGTGGTAGTGGGTAGGCATCCAGGTCAGTATACTGGTTAATAGTATGCGAGTAATCGATGCAAAGACGTTTCTTGTGTTGCTTCAGAGGATTTTAAACAACGACGACTTGAGCCCGCCAGGAAGATGAACATGGCTCAATGATACCGTCAGCTAGAAGGCGAGAGATTTCTGTCTCGATAAAGGATCGATCATCTTGGCTGAAACGTCGTGATTTAGTGACTATGGGCTTACATCGGGGGGAAAGATTGGCAAACAAGGAGGGCTCATTGAGCGAAGCCGCCGAAAGCACACAAAACGATACTTTGGAAATAGTAAGCTCCGGCTTTGACCCTCCAAACTCGAAAGTGAGTCTTGTGTTGTTTCTGGAAATCCTGTCCCAGGAGCACATCACTGCATAGGTTCTTGAGCACCCCGAGCTGGGTGGAGAAATAAGTGCGGCCATTGAGAATAAGGTCGACAAGACAAAAGCCGGAAGAATTGGTGGTCAGTGTCGTCAGGGCCATTGCAATTTCCCCGTTCGAGGGGTAAATACGCAGTTTTAACTTACTGACGGCCCGCTCACTAATGAAGCTGTCAGAGCTGTATGAGTCGATTAGTGCACTCAAAATGTGTCCATTTACCAAAACCTTTGTGGCTGCATGGGACAGACTTTGGGGAAAAACAGCTGTGATGGGAGGAGGGGCAGTTTTACCCTTGACAGCTGTAACCTTAGTAGTGGTTCTTGGGGAAGGAGCAGTTTTATAGATTGCAGCTGTAACTTTAGCAGTGGCTCTTGGGGGAGGAGCAGTTTTATAGATAGTAGCTGCAAAACTAACAGGAGCTCTCGACCGGTATACCTTAGAAAAGTGGCCTTTCTTACTAACCGCGGCTCTTGACTGGCATACCTTAGAAAAGTGACCTTTCTTGCTGCAATGATTGCAGGTCGCGTTACGAGCAGGACAAAATTTCCTATAATAGAACGCACCTCCACAGAAGAAACACTTCCTTCCAGATTGCCAAGATGCCGCTAGGACGGGGTCGTCATCAGTGTAGGTTTCTAGGGTAGGGTTGTCATCAGCTGGGTTGGAGTTGTCGTCCGTGAGGGCTTCCGTCCGAGGCCTACTGAAAGAGTCACTAAAAGAGATAGCAGCAGCCCGTGCACGTGGTAAAAGATAGGTGTCTGCATTCCTCTTTGCTAATCCAGAGAACATGCCTGGTCATAGGCAGCCTGCAACTTGAGGGTTTTATTCTCCAACAGACGCTGACGTGTGAAGGGAGCCGCAATCCCATTAATAAAGGAATCATGAATTAACTCCTCCTGGTACTGCTCAGCTGTAACAGCTTTAAGATTACAATCCTTGCTGAGCCTGCGAAGTTTCTGAAGGAATTCGTCAAGTGATTCCCCGGGTTGTTGTCGAGTTGTGGCCAGTAGATGCCGAGCAAAAATTTCATTTGGGGACTTGACATATAGCTGCTGTAGTATTTGGATAGCGGCGTCATAGTCTACACAGTCTTCGATATAATCAAATACATGAGGGGATACATAATTAGCAAGTATCTCCAATTTATCAGGAACATTCTCACCACACACCCTGAGGAAGTTGCTGAAAGTACGATACCAGTGTTTCCATACCTTAGCAGCTGTAAGTGAATTCGGGTCCAGGTCAAGAAGGGCGGGGCTGAGTAGTTTCTCCATGATGGATCGATTACTTGTCTGTAACCCTTCTACGGTTCGAGTCGTAGCTGCCTGTTCCCTAAATCACCCAAAGCGTGGAGTCGATATCAAGTTGATTAAATTGACGTAATAAAACTCACTACGCACTTGGTTTGAGCATAAAGCAAGGCTTTGATCAACTTGTTTCAGAACATGGAAGTCTAGTTGTACTTCACTAGTTCCTTGTCTTACAAAATGTCCCTGGAAAGCTGGGGCCGACGCCTGAGTATTTATACTCCTTGGACGGCGCCACCAGCTGGCCGTTCAGCGTTATTTCACGAGTAGTTTCTTGATAAATGATGAGATTTATAACACAGTGTACTAGTTAATCTCCCATGGCATCGATTACAGTGAGACAAAGGATATGTTGCTTTGTAATGTGGACCCACTAAGCCTCGACAGCAACCATTTCTCCCACTCCTGCAATGGGGTTATCCCTCCTCTCTCTGCCTCAAAAGAGCATTCCCCCCTCAACATATTATCCATCCCAAATCTCTCCCTCTGGTTCTGTATAGTTTTTTTAAAGTCATTTTCAGTGATTTTAAATCGGTTTACTCACAGGTAGTGGACTAGGCACTGATTAAAAATGCTTATTTTTTTGTGATAAACCCATTTTCAACTATATTAATAAAACTGCCCAAGGTTAACGCTGTTAAATATATCAAGGAATATTTTTTAATGCAAAAAAAAAACCACGTTCTAAACACTGCCCGATTGTGCTGGTCCATGGCAGATTTTACGTTCGATGATATGCATACGAGTTTGAGCGGAAACTTGAGCAAAAAATTCACTTTGCAAAACTAGCGCAATTTTGAGTGCAATTTGCACCAGGATCAATGATTGTGCCCAAAGCACATACCTTACGTTGTCTTTTTTCAAATTATGATTCCTTTCCCTCAAAGAAACTTGTGTCCACAGATCCTCCTTCAAACAAGAGGATGGGCAATAGACTGCAGACTCTTTTATGCCTTCTAATGAGGATACTATTCCATGCTTGTATAGAGGAAGCTAGCTTGTTATGTGTGTGATAGAGGAGATAAATGAAGGGTCACTTCACCCAAGGTGAAAAGTTATAAAATTAGTCAGAATGCTGCTAGTTCATGTAAAGGACCCACAGTGCTGCAAACTTCCTATGCTGCCAGATGGAGGTCATGCTATTGAATAAACTATCTGCTACTAAATATAATGCTGTGGAACAGTTTTGGTGCTGTATTACCACATGTACAGGTTTTGTTGCAAATGTTATGCCACAATAAGTACCAAACAAAGTCTAAATGAAAAAATTGGCAAACTATAAACAGCCCTAAAGCAGTGGTTTGTAAACCATTATTGTTTCAAATTAATTAAGAGGCTGGAGCTTTCATATAGATTTCAGAAGAGAAAAAATTAAAATAATCCAGCACCAACAGATCGAGGGGGGGGGGGGGGAATGAACCAGCTCCACAGAATTCAAGGCTAAAGAGAACGTGTTCAAAATACAGTCTTAGTGGAACCCTTGGGATGAGGGGAGGGGAGGGGGAAAGAGAGGAAAGGAACTAAATTCATATTTCTACCGTCCACATCACAGTCTTCTATATACCTTCTCAAGGAACATATCTCTTGGACTTGGATTGCCTCTTCCAGGTCTCCATTTTGCCTAGTCTCAACTATTCTCCCAGCCACATTTGTCGGCTTACACTTAATTTAACTCAGTCCAATGAAGGTCTGTTTGTTTCTAGTCAAACTATTACAATCGTTCCCTCATGCCACGTCTCTGCCTTCCTATCCAGTCTTGCTTATTATTCCCCGCCGGCATCATTGCTGTTTCCTGCTGTTCTCATTCAGTCCTTCTGAAGAGTAAAATAATCCAGCACCCACGGATTGAGGGGGGGAAAAAAAGAACCAGCTCCACAGCATTCAAGGATAAAGAGAACATGTTCAAAATACAGAGTCTTAGTGGAACCCTGGCCCTTGGGATGACAAAAAGTTTGACTATTTTACTTTTTCTCTTCTGAAATCTATATGAAAGCTCCAACCTCTTAGTCAACAAACAAGGATTTACCTGGTATTTCTAAAGTATTTGGTCATACACTCTAGCAAACTACTGTTGTGTTGAGACATACCGATTTGACCTAGAAGCTAATCTAACTGCCCTTAGTTTTAGGTTGGGGAGAAAGGGAGAGGAGGAGAAAAAGAGAGGGAGAGACAGACACAGAAATTGACTGAGACCAAACCTTACTGTTGGGAATGTAGGAGACATTGGGATCTCAGGCCCCAACAGCAGCAGTTTGACAACTGCCAATCCATGAAAATTCAATCAGAAGATCATACTCCATAACTGGAAAAAATCACTGGAGATGCCAGAGATAGGTGATGAAAGAACTCACTATTTTCCAGCTAAGTCAGTGATGCACACTCTCCACCTATGCAAGGTCTTGGCTTGTGACCGAGAGAATCTAACCTCATCAATCACCAGACCAGGTCTCATCTCAAAAAAACTCAACCCAATACGTTACAAGCTATATGTGTTTTCTCCAAACAGTGTTAAAGAACTGCAACAGAAGAAGAGAATCAAGCCTATTTTGCTGTTATTCTCAAAGACAGCTGTATAAAACTTGCAAATGTCATTTTATTTTACAGGTGATTTTCTTTAGCTTTAGGAAAGCAAGAGGAATAGCTGGATTTTTTTTTAACATCACTCCAGTTAATATTTGAGCAGCAGTCTATTTCTTAAAGCATCAACAAAGCTAGGATACAACTGAAGTGCAAAGTCATTGGACTGTGAACTTAGGAAAAATGTTGTAGCCATGAAGAATGTTGCCTTTCTCTCCTGCACCTCCATTTTTAGCTTTGGAACTGTTAAAGTATTTGGCCATACACTCTTGCTGTAGTTTCGGTGCAGCAGAGAAGCTCTAATTATTAAGGAAAATAAATATAACAAAGTGGATGGTCATCATGGCAATGGGTATCAGTACTAGGGAAATAAACCTTTTTCTATTTGTGTTATGAGAATCAATAACAAACACTCCCAGGCCAGACACAGCACCGTCAAATTCAAAGTAAAGCTCCTTTCAATTTGCTGGAACGTATGCCTCAACTCCAATCCTGGAAAAGCACGCTCTAATGTGCCAGTGTAAATTTTTCCACTTCCCAGTTACCTTTCTTTTGGCCTTTGAGTGAAATTGCCAAGCCACAGCAGAAGTAAGGGCAGTTTTGAACTTTGAGCCCATACGCTCTAGAAACTAGGGTGGGAATACCCAAACTCATGTCACATTGGAGCCTTATACCCAGCAGACGGGAGAGACATGCATCCCATCAATCTGGATTCAAACTTGGATTACAGTAAAAAGACAATGTGCTAACCAAAGTATTTTTTACATGTACAAGTAAATGGAAGTTCTTTTGCACAGGACTACAGATGTTGATAGTGAAATGAACCGATAAAATAGGGAGAATCACATTGGTGATGTTCCAACACTACAATATAAAACAAATGTCTTAAAGGGACGTCACTATTGTGATTCTCTCCATTGGTAGTCTGGTCATATTTCTACTGGTGTGCAGAAGATGAAGTGAGGAAGAAAATGGATTATAGATTACCAATTAAATTCCCCTTTATTCACTATAAACTTAACCCTCCTTGATGTTGGCACTTCTTCAGAAATGTTTTTACTTAATTCAAGAGGATGCTCTTGAATGCCAATATCCTGCTAAAAGAAATAATTTGAAGATTGCACTGTTGTTTAAAGTTAGTGAGAGGTGAACACCGACTGTAAGAGCCATAAAAGCTTAAGAAAATACTTTAAAATATTGGTTAAATAGCATAATACAGTTAATTTACCTGATTGACTTATTGTATTAAGAAACCCCCTATTTTCTTGCTCCAGTAGTATAGTCCGAGACACCCCCTTCATTCTTGCCACAATGGTACAGTCCCTAAGCCACACATGGTATGCAGCCATTTTACAGTTTAAACTCCACGTGGCTGAAGGAGGCAGAAGTTGTGAGGTTTGGAGCAATACAGTTTTTGACCGTGTTCGTTTCTACGTGTTTGCTTTGTAATTCCGTTTGTGAAGTGTTATAGTAAACAGTTTAAAAGACAAAGCTACGTTTGGGAACGTTTTATTTCGACACGCGTCTACTCGTTGTTAACAGCCCCACAGCTCAGTGGCTGCCTGTTTGGAAACTAAGAAGCGCCACTACATTAGTCAAAAACTTGCTCCCTAAGAAGGACGGAATCGTCGGCGAACGTATACATGACTGGTCACGGAGCCAGACGACAATATAAGAAAGCGAAGGTACAGTGACTGTTACTTGCTTTGTTCATTCTATTGAGAAGCTAAATAAGAGCTGCGGATAAAATGGCCGAGGCCTTACGGATCCAGGAGCTTCCCCCAGCCAGAAGGATTGCTGGCCAAAAGAGGGAAATAAAGCTCCCCCCAAAGGCAATGGAAGAGAAGTTACATAGAAGCATAGGTGCAAGGAAGGCTAAATTAGCTCAGATAACTGGAAAAATGAAGATAATTGATCGTCTCATGGAAGATAATGCTAATATTAAGAAAGCTGAAGACATAATGTATTACGATTTCTCCAAGCTGCATGAAGAATTTAATGTACTCAATGAAGATGTATTAGCACTTCTGTCTGAAGAAGAGGGAAACGCTGATCAGCACAACTGGTTTGATCTTAAATCAACCAGCATTAAGGACTATATCAAGGCCACAGAACAGTGGATGTTAAAGATTCGTCAAGATGCTGTTACAGCAGAGAAAGATAAAGTTGACGATGAAGTCGGACCAGACGATAGCATTTCAGAGACTTCCGCCAGACCGAGCAAAAATCGAAAAGAAGGTAGCTCTGTTTCTGGACGCAGGTCAGTCGCTTCTACCACAAGCTCGTCGCGACGCATGAGAGAGGAGGTTGAACGGGCGGCGTTGATGGCGCGCGCAGCATCTTTAGCGGAGAAGCAAGCTCTTGAACGGGAAGAGGCCCAGCTGCAGGTCCAAGAGGCCCAACTGCAGGCCCAACAGGCCCAACTGGCCCAGGTGCAGGCAAAGAAAGAACAGCTGGAGATAAAAACAGCTATCGCGGTCTCAGACGCCAGGTTGAGTGCGTATGAAGATTATGAAGGCTCACGGGACGGCGGGAGCAAATACTGCCAGTCAATGTTGTCACATAGAGTTGGATCCAGGGCACCTTCAAGAGTTACAAGAGAGTCCGAAGGCAATCCCCTGGCATTACAGCGTGGAAGAGTGGCCTCTCCACTAACAGGAGCACGTGATGCTACCCCAGACGTCAGACGGTCTAGACTAGACCCTGCTGATGACCACCAGAGGCCTGAAGACACAGGGAGAAGCCTATACCGAGTGATGCAACGTCAGAACGAAATTACAGAGATGCTTGTAAAACAACAGAATCTGTTTCGACTCCCTCAAAGAGACATACCAGTGTTCCAAGGCGACCCACTCAAGTATAAGCCCTTCATCAGATCCTTTGAACAAGCCATTGACTCCAAAACAGAGAGCAGCAGTGATAAGTTGTACTACCTGGGACAGTACACCAGTGGTAAACCACAAGACCTGGTCAGAAGCTGTGAACACATGAGACCGGACCGGGGATACATAGAAGCCAGGAAGTTGCTGCAGGAGCACTATGGTAACGAGCTGAAGATAGCCACTGCATATATTGAAAAGGCTCCCAAGTGGCCACAGATCAGATCGGAGGACGGAGAGGCATTGAACGCATATGTTCTTTTCCTCATAGGATGTCGCAACACCATGGAGGATGTTGAATTCATGGAAGAGATGGACAATCCTACGACTATGAGAATCATCATCTCTAAGCTTCCTTACAGGATGAGAGAACAATGGAGAAGAACAGCCTTTGAGATAATGGAGAGACGGAAAAGTAGAGCCAGGTTTGCAGACTTATGAATTTCATAGACAAACAGGCTAAAATTGCTAGGGACCCATTGTTTGGAAACATCCAGGACGCCAGCCCGACCACCGATGGAAGAGTGAAAGCCAAGCCTGTTGAATCAAAGACTCTCAGGAAAGGTGGTTCCAGGGGAAGCAGCTTTGCAACTATCGTCACTCAGGCCGAGGAAGAAAGGCCCCAGAACTCATCTCCCAAAAAGAGCAGCACAGTGACGCCTGCTAATGCCTTTCAGAAGCCATGCTTATTCTGCCAGAAGAATCATACATTGGATTCCTGCAGCGACATCAAAGCACAGCCACATAAGGACAGAATCGAATTCCTGAAGTACAACGGCCTATGTTTTGGATGTCTCTCTCAGGGGCACCTGAGTAGAAACTGTAAGCAAAGAACAACATGCAGAGAGTGCACTCGGAAACATCCCAGTCTGCTGCATATCCATAAAGAAGAACAAGTCTCTAAGAAGAGTGAAGAAAACAATACCGACGAGAAGGTTGTTTCAAGTGCTCTGGTGTCGCTAGAACCAGAGACTTGTGGACTCACTGGGGCCGGTGACAGTGATTGTATTCTTGCCATCGTACCAGTAAAGATCAAGTCTAAGAGGAGCGAGAAGCTTGTGGAGACTTACGCCTTCATGGATCCAGGTAGTTCAGCAACGTTCTGCACAGAATCACTCATGCGACAGCTGAACGTTAGAGGCAGAAGAACAGAAATCCTATTACGCACCATGGGTCATGAGAAGTCAATGCAAAGTTATATCCTGTCAGACTTAGAAGTGTGTGGACTTGAAGAGAAGGACTTCATAGACCTGCCTAATGTTTTCACACAGAGGGAGATTCCTGTTAGAATAGGGAACTTAGCCCTGCAGAAGGATGTGGATAGATGGCCTTACCTAGAAAAGGTGCGTCTCCGATACATTGAAGCAGAAATTGGCCTATTAATTGGAACCAATGCCTACAAAACTATGGAGCCATGGCAGGTGATAAACAGCAAGGATGACGGACCCTACGCCGTCAGGACAGCCCTTGGATGGGTAGTCAATGGACCGGTAAGGAGAGATGATGGCAACAAGTCGAACAAGGAGGAACGACAAAATGTCACAGTTAATCGCATCTCTATCGCAAGCATTGAAGAGCTGTTGATACAGCAGTTCAACGCAGACTTTTCAGAACGCAGCCGTGAGGAAAAGACAGAGATGTCACAAGAAGACCATCAGTTCATGGATTTGATGACAAGGTCTACACAGTTCATTGATGGCCACTATCACATTGGTTTGCCACTGAGAAGACAGACCGCGAAGATGCCGAACAATCGCTGCATAGCAGAGCAACGCGCCATCAGTCTAAAGAGAAAGCTGAACAAGAACCCCGGCTTTCACGAAGACTACAAAGGCTTCATGAGAAACATCATAGCGAAAGGCTATGCTGTAAAAGTGCCCGAGGAACAGTTGAACAGAGACGATGGAAGGGTCTGGTACATTCCTCATCACGGTGTGTATCACCCAAAGAAGAAAAAGATCCGGGTAGTGTTTGACTGCGCCGCCTCATTCAGAGGAACTTCACTGAATGGCCAGCTGCTTCAAGGTCCTGATCTTACTAATACCCTCATTGGCGTCTTGACTAGGTTTAGACAAGAGCTCGTTGCCATGATGGCAGACATAGAATCAATGTTCTACCAAGTCAGAATCCCTGATGAAGATGCTGATCTTCTGCGTTTCCTTTGGTGGCCAGATGGCGACGTTAGTCAAGCGATGGTGGAATGTAGAATGGCCATACACTTGTTCAGAGCCACATCATCTCCCAGCTGTGCAAGCTACGCTCTCAGAAAAACTGCAGAAGATGGCAAAGGCAAAGCACCATCAGAGGCTGTGGAGACAATCTTCAGAAACTTTTATGTCGATGACTGTCTGAAGTCCGTGTCAACAGAAGACGATGCCATCGCACTGTCAAGAGACCTTAGAACGCTGTGTTCGAATGGAGGATTCCATCTGACTAAGTGGATAAGCAACAGCAGAGCAGTTCTAGCTTCTATCCCAGAAAAGGAAAGAGCCACTGAAGTCAAAGATCTGGACCTGAGCCACGATGTCCTTCCTATCGAGAGAGCTCTTGGTGTACAATGGTGCATTGAGTCAGACACGTTCAACTTCAGGATAATGGTGAACGAAAGACCATCCACAAGACGAGGGATTCTCTCCGTGGTCAGTTCCATCTACGACCCTCTTGGATTCCTGGCACCACTCATTCTGCCGGTGAAGCTGATGCTACGAGAGCTGTGCAGAGACAAGAGAGGATGGGATGAAGATATCCCAGAAGGTCAAGCTCAGAGATGGCACAGATGGTTGACAGATTTGCAACAACTTTCTAGCTTCAACGTCAGTAGATGCATCAAGCCCGTGAGTTTTGGAGTTACAAAGACGGCTCAACTACATTATTTCTCGGACGTCAGTGAGGACGGCTATGGCACGGCTACTTACCTCTTGCTGACAAATCAACAGGGCCAGAAACATTGTGCCTTCCTCATGGGGAAATCCAGGGTGGCTCCGCTGAAGCAGGTCACCATCCCGAGACTGGAGTTGACGGCAGCGGTTGTTGCAGTTAAAGTTGACCAGGCGATGCGGAAAGAGTTACAGCTCCCACTAGAAGAATCTGTCTTCTGGACGGATAGCACGACGGTGCTGAAGTATATAGAGAATGAGAAGATACGCTTCAAGACCTTCGCAGCAAACAGAATCTCATCCATTAGAGAAGCTACACAACCATCTCAATGGAGGTATGTAAACACCTCATTAAACCCAGCAGATCAAGCCTCACGGGGATTGAAGGCTGAAAACTTCATGAGGAGTGAAACTTGGATACAAGGCCCAAGTTATCTGCTGGAAACAGAGAGATCATGGCCAGAAAGACCAGATATGCCAAGTCAGATTGCTGAAGACGACGTCGAAGTCAAGAGATCAGTCACAGTAAATCTCATAACTACGAAAGAGAACTTTGACACAGTGAACAAGCTTGTTAACCATTTCTCAGGATGGCACCAGTTGAAGAAAGCAGTTGCATGGTTTCTAAGGTTGAAAGAGTTGCTGCTACACCTGAGCGGTAAGAGAAAAGAGTACCGAGCCACTATCAGTCAGTCTGAAAGTAACCCCGATAAGCAGAGAATGTTTCTACAGCAGTATATGCATCAGCACAAGACCACATTGGGTAAGAATTCATTGACCGTGGAGGATTTGGCCAAGGCTAAGATGGAGATAGTTTGCTTCAGTCAAAGACAAAGATACCCAGAAGAAATCGAAGCTTTACAGCGAAATACTCCAATCAAGAAAGGTAGTCATATCTACAAGCTGGATCCTACACTGCAAGATGGAGTACTGAGGGTGGGAGGGAGACTAAACAAATCTGCTGTGCCAGAGGAGGCCAAGCATCCTGCTATCCTTTCTAAGGACCTCCGGGTTGCTACTCTCATTCTTCAGCATATACACCAGAGTATTGGACACAGTGGGAGGAATCACGTGCTTGCGAAGCTAAGACAAAGATACTGGATTCCAGGAGCTAATTCTGTAATAAGAAAAATACTCTCTGAATGCATTGTTTGCAGACGGTTACACGCTAGAGGAGCTGGGGAGCAGAAAATGGCAGACCTGCCTGAAGACCGTTTGTTACCAGACAAGCCCCCATTTACAAACGTAGGGGTGGACTATTTCGGGCCTTTCGAGGTAAAGCGAGGACGGAGCCTTGTCAAGAGATATGGTGTGCTTTTCACTTGTTTGACCATCAGAGCAGTTCACATTGAGGTGGCACACACGCTTGACACTGATTCCTGTATTAACGCCTTGCGGCGCTTTGTCTGTAGAAGAGGTCAGGTGTCCATTATGCGTTCTGATAGTGGCACTAATTTCGTCGGAGCGGAGAGAGAACTACGGGAAGCTATTGAAGGTTGGAATCGGCTTAAAATACAGGAAGCCATGATGCAAACAGGAATTAAGTGGATCTTCAATCCTCCGGCTGCATCCCACCATGGAGGTGTCTGGGAAAGACAGATACGCACCGTAAGAAAACTACTCAGTTCTGTACTGAAGCAGCAAGCGCTCGACGACGAGGGACTCCAAACCGTTCTGTGCGAGGTCGAAGCCATCATTAATGACCGACCGATAACTAAGACATCAGATGATCCCAATGACCTCGAAGCCCTGGCTCCGAACCACCTGTTGTTGTTGAAAACACAGCCAGCCATGCCCCCGGGAGTCTTCAAAAAGGAAGATCTGTATGCCCGTCGGAAGTGGAGGCACGTTCAGTATATGTCAGACCTTTTCTGGACCAGATGGACAAGAGAATACTTACCTCTGCTACAGGAGCGTCAAAAATGGTCCAAAATAAAGAGGAACTTCACTGTCGGAGACATTGTCTTAATCGTGGATGATTCAGCCCCTAGAAATTCTTGGTTGATGGGAAAAATAATTAAGACCATGCCAGACTCCAGAGGCGTCGTTCGTCGCGTTTGTTTGCAAACCAAGACCAGTACCCTGGAAAGACCGATCACAAAGCTCTGCCTGCTACAAGAAGCAGCGTGAAAAGCTCCTGAACGAAAAAAGTGGACACTTATATTGTAAATATGTTGAACTCATTAGTTTATGACTCTTAATGTTTGAGTAATTGATACGCTTCATGTGCCTTGTCAATTAGGGGCCGGAATGTAAGAGCCATAAAAGCTTAAGAAAATACTTTAAAATATTGGTTAAATAGCATAATACAGTTAATTTACCTGATTGACTTATTGTATTAAGAAACCCCCTATTTTCTTGCTCCAGTAGTATAGTCCGAGACACCCCCTTCATTCTTGCCACAATGGTACAGTCCCTAAGCCACACATGGTATGCAGCCATTTTACAGTTTAAACTCCACGTGGCTGAAGGAGGCAGAAGTTGTGAGGTTTGGAGCAATACAGTTTTTGACCGTGTTCGTTTCTACGTGTTTGCTTTGTAATTCCGTTTGTGAAGTGTTATAGTAAACAGTTTAAAAGACAAAGCTACGTTTGGGAACGTTTTATTTCGACACACGTCTACTCGTTGTTAACAGCCCCACAGCTCAGTGGCTGCCTGTTTGGAAACTAAGAAGCGCCACTACACCGACTGCTTCAGATATAAACAGTAATCATTTCCAAAAGCAAGCTATGAACCGCCCTCTCCTGTCCAACCTACATAAATGAGTATTAGCATGGCTAGAAATAAGAACAAAGAGTTTCTGATGTTCAAGTTAGCTAATATGGTTGCCATATATCCATCAAGGTTGCTTACATGGTTACTGCACATTTATTAGCTGAAAAAACTATTTTATATGATCGAAAGTTTTACGATGAAAAAATGCAGCATCTGAGAAAATGTGGCTCTCTCTTTGGATGCGCAGAGGAGCTCTTGGGGAAAAAAGAAATTGTTTTGCATCAGCAAATTAAATGCTTCATCAAAAACTGATGTACAACTGTAAGGAAAAAAACTGGGTTGCTGCAAGACTACAGTGAACACAAAATGATTGAGCTTGACGTTATCTGTTCTCTGTCCTCTCCCTTTCTTTCAGTACATTGTCATTCCCATTTATATTCTTGCTCTCCAAGTTCTAAACATCCTACAATCCCTTGAGTAACAGACACACACAGTGATCTAGCTATCATCTTTGTTATATCAGATCAGTTTTGTGTAGCTTAACATGATCGTCCTCAATAGGAATCCTCATAGTACAAAGCACTCTCTCCATATAGATAAGGGGAAAAATTAATTTAAAAATTACCTCAAGGGAAGTACATCCATAGTTCCATTTTATTTGTTCTAGTCTATGAAGACCTGCTGTTACACAGCAGTACCTAGATGATACTAATTTTCTCAGCTTGAACACCTCCGTCTAGGACCAACCCAATGTTGTTTTACAGAATTCTCTATGGGGCCACCTACTGATGACAACTAATTTCGATTCCTAGTACAAGAGCAGGCCTAAAATGAGTGGCTTCTATGGAACTGGAACAAAACAAATATGATTAAAAAATGGCACATCTATGGGGTAGAAGATTTTTAAAGTATTTTGCCAGGATATCTGTACCTGATAGGAGCAGGGGGATGCCTCATATGAAAGTAATCTCCCAGCACTTCCTTTCTCCTTTCAGTAAGACCAATGAATTCAATCAAATGTTCCTCATTTCACAGAAGCTGTCCATTCAATCAACAGAATATCCGTGTGACTGCTTTGATACTTCAAAAAAATGGCAATCACACTGGTAATCTACAGTCTTGGTTACATATGTGGACTGACATATAATAATAAAAAGTCCTTTCAGCCCTCAATATTAAAAGCAGAACAAAATGATTACACTTTTTAAGTTCTGACAAAGGGTCATCGACCTGAAACATTGGGCTGGATTTTGTGAATGGAGGCGAGTTGGAGGCAGGACTGCTGATTGTCATGTCAATGTCCCGCCTCCATCCTCGCCTGAACAACCAGAGAGATTTTCCCGATTGACCTTGTTAAGCCCGCCCTGCGGGCTCAGCAGGCCAATTATGGAGGAAGTCACTGACGAAGCACGTCAATGTCAGACATGCTATCTGTCGAGACTTCTTGAAAGAAGAAATGTCAGCGTTTGACAGCTCTGTGAAGCTGTCAAACACTGACTTTCTCTTTAGCTTGATGAGTCCTTGTGTTCAGGACTCATCAAACCTTTCAAATTTGTAAATTTCACATGGCTGTTGGTTCGAAGGTTCCAACAGCCAATCTGTGAAATTGACAAAGAGGATGTCGGCTCTCCCGATCCACCGCGGCTGAAGGCTGTAGAAAGAAAACAAGGTAAGTGAACACTTTTTAAAACTTATCACTCACCTTCCATACTTACCACTCCACACTTGCACCCATCACTCACCTCTACATCTTACTGCCAGGTGCCTCCGACCACCGCAGATCCGCTCCATGTCTCCTCCAACCCGGCAGGGTTCTCTGAGGTCGGGAAGCCTTCACCTGTGAAGATAAAATGGCACTAATCCTTTTTTCTACCTGTTAACAGGCAGTTAAAAGGATTTAATCCCTTTCCCGCCTCCAGGAGATGGGACCCGAAGCTGCACATCTTCCCGCCTCCTGGCAAAAGGGCACGGAGGCGGGATGGGGGCAGGTTTGCCATCCGCCCCCACTATCTCCGAATTTACCGGCTGTCCTGCCTCCATGCCCACCTCCTCGGGGCTTGGAAAATCCAGCCTGTTAACTCTGTTTCTCTCTCCACAGATGCTGCCTGACCTGCTGAGTATTTCAAGCATTTTCTGTTTTTAGTAAACTTAAGAATTTTTTTTTGAAAAGCACGTGTATTGTCCTCTCAGCTTGGTCAGCAAATTACAGGTTCCTTAGAATAGTTCATATCATCAGGCAAATGACACCAGTTTTTATGGAGCGAGGGGTAGTGTAATTTCCTGCTCTCTCCATTACCTCTATCCCCAGATTCAAGCATACTATTTCTTCGCACAAAGTCGTTCACTTATTGGTACTCAATGGCACCTGAGGCACTGGTCTTAGTGAACGCTTTTTACCTCTTGAGAATCTAAATTTGATTCTATATTAGGGATGCATTGCCCTCCCCCTGAAGAAAACAGAAATAAAGAACAAAATGAATAATGGGTATTATAACTAGATATCATGAGATATTTTCATTCAATTTTATAAAAACTTTTATTGTACCATTTTCCCTTGAATAAGGCTGAACCAAAGAAAGCAATGTGGACTTTCTTTTATATATTATTATTTATATTTATATATATATATATATATGCACACTGTACTAGAATTTATATATTGGAGATATCTCATATGTCTGCCATAATGACATAACTGATTACTAGGGACCAATCAATTATAAGCTCGCTGCTCGTGTATCTGGTCCAAGCTCACTCCCAGGGCCCATAGTCTCCGCTTGCTCCCCAGCTCCCCTCAGTGCTACCTACCAGCTCTTCAATAAGTGGCGCTCCCAGACAGCTTTTAAAAAATACAATGAAGTGACTGTTGATAAACAGAATATCATACTTCGTTTTAGGACGGTGGCAAGAAAGAGATTGGAAAAACCTACAAGATTTTGCTATAGTTTCCGTCACTTTTGAAGAGGGACCATTGAAGAGTTCTACTTTTGCTGACTGAACAGAAACAAAATACTTACAGCAATGTCTTCTGGGTACAGATCATCGCTGAAGGAACCATCATCAAATATGACTTGATAGAAAGTCTGCGAGGAACACCCGGTGACTCGGCAACTGTAGTATCTTCCATTCTTGTGCTTAGAGATGACTGTCTGTCCAATTGATAAGTCTTGGAATAGAGTTTTGTTTTTCTGTTTTGAGGAAAAAAAGTCAATAAAAGTTTTGCCAAGAACAATTTGTTCACTTAACAGATTTTACTGACAAATAACATAACATGATTAAGAGATAGCAATGTTAATATTACAGCAAAATCAAATTTTTTGCACTTTTGAAAAATACAGTTCAATTATTTTTCTTCCATCATAAACCACAGAACAGCTGCTCATCACTGGCCATGGGCCAGTTGATTGCTACTTAAGTAAAAGAATGCATCCACATTAAAAAGCAATGCTTAAAACCTCAGCAAATTAATTTATTTTGCAGCTAAACTGAACACACACATCACTTGTCACCAAGGAGCAACATTAAAGTAAATGCATTGTGTGAAATTAGACAAGTCATGTTCTGTAATGCACCTTACATTCAGCCTTATATGAATCCAATTAATTCTACAACAAACATTTAGATCAATATTTCAGAGCAAGTATAATTTTGCTACTATAGTCCAGATGGTGAGCTACATTCGAAAATAAAATGTAAGTGTCTTGTTGATAAACATAATATTATACCTCCTTCAGGAAGATGAAAAGAGATGGGAAAAAACATGTGCACAGCTACAACATTCTCCAAGCATACCACAATTTTACCTAATTAATACTTTGTAAATAAATTGATTTCAATTTTCTTTAAATGATTTTTCCCTCCATCAGTGAACAAAATCCGGCATGGTAATACAGAAAATTAACCCTTAGGTGTCGTAACAGAGTTTAAATTCAAAATATGCTAACATGAATTCTAGAAGAGCAGCAATTGCAAGTGAATGAAATACTTACTACACTTGGATTTGTCTTGTGTCTGAAGCATGTGATGAGGACTACATATGGCCAGTCGTCTGGTTCCATTACAACTCCTGCTGCATGGGCACAAGTTACGTGGAAGGACGTTGGGCAACGTCCATATGAACACTGAATGCAAGCACCCAATGTCTTCTTAACTCTCTTTCCGCAGAAAACACATTTCTATAGGGGAAAAGAAAAGTTAAGTTTAATAATTTTTCATATCTAAGATCTCCAGACTGAAAAGTTCTCATGAAAATTTGTTTCCTTCTCACTTTATCCAGAGAAACATACATGCTAATAGTAAAATGCTCAGTTATTCGTTAAGTTTTTTTAGGATATACTTTTTTAAGATATAATCCCTGTACATTGTCAACAGTGCCCCATCACAAGCTAAAAGCAAGTTAACTGCTGTCACTTAACTACATAGGTAGAGTAGCACAGATAATGTACACTATTGTTTCAATGAGTTGTTGTCATGCAGTGGTAGAACACAGGTTTCCACATGGTGAGACCCTATAGTGAAATGAGAAAGATTTACATTTGTATAGTGCTTCACCAGTCTCAAAGTACTTCACTTTGAAATGCAATAACAGTATGCCTACATAAGTTTACCTTTTATGTAGACTATCACTGAAACCATTTTATCCACAGCAAGATCCCACAAACAACACTGAGATGAATGATCAGTTAATCGATTTCATTTTGGTGCTGTTAGATGAGAGAGGAGCATCAGCAGAACCCCTTCTCTTCTTTGAATAGTGCCACTCCTAAGCCCGCCTGAAATACAGGTAATTTCTGAACCCAAGGACAACATTTCTGATAATGCAGCACAGTATGCTCCCTTCCAAACAAGGCTGACTACTGTTTCATCCATGACCCGATCTTGGATAAATCTTAGGTCTTACCAAAGCCTGGCTCACCAAACCTGACTGTTTTCCCATCATCATGACTGCCCTAATCAGCTATATTTCACCATATTCCCTACCCAAACTTCTATGGGTCTCTTCCAAGTTCCACCACGATCTGCCCCCATAGTCCTCTGGTTCCTTCGCCATCTTCAAGCACTTTAACATCCCTCCCACTTCTCCTTCAAGTTGTTTACTTTCCATCTTCCAAAGCTTCCTGGTGACTTCCTTGTAGAAATCTCCTCCCCATTTTCTTCATTGAGCCTTTGGATCAATCGAATCCTCATTCATGGTGATCTCATTCTTCACCTAAATTCCCCTGATATCACTCAATTATCATCCTGCACATCAAATTGCCCATCCATATCCGTAACCAACACCTTGATTTCAATATCAAACGTGGCCTCATTATCTCGATCACCAACAAAGACATTTCCGACCATATCCTTTCTTTCCCCCTCTGGTTTTGTGAATGGTAGATAATGTCTAACTAATCTAATCACATTCTTTGACTTGAGTCACAAAGGTTGACAGAAGATGGTCAAAGGTTCTGCATGAGAAATTGCTAGCTAAAACTGAGGCACATGGAACTGTAAGCAGCCTGTTTGGGAGATAGGAGGTGGAATTGGGATAAGGGAGACGTTATCAAATTGGGAGGAGCGAGCATTTGGCTTAGCGGTAGCATTTATGCCTCTGAATGTGCAGGGTTCAAACCCCGCTCCAAACAGTTGCGGCGAGTGGAGACCAGAGCTCCAGCTTTGAATTCTGGGTTGACATACATGAGCCTGGTGGGTGTGCGTGCCTCCGCCTTCATCATATGAGTTGTGCAGCAGGATAAGCCAGTGGGAGGCTCTACTGCAGCATTTATTTTGAGGATGGTGCCAAGAAGTAGACGGAAATGTGACTAATTGTCATGTAATCACAAAAAAAGTTAAGGATTTTAATATATTGCATCACTATAGATGCATAGATATAAATGACATGGATTTATGAACAGAGGTAATTATACATAATTGGCAGATGATACTAAGCTGGAAGGTATAGACAAGTATAAAGATGAGAGCAAAAAACTGCAGAAGTGCAAGTGGGTGTAACAATGGCAGATAGTTTAATGTAGCGAAGTGTGAAGTAAGGAAAGAGTTAATCAGTCTGTCTTGAAGTCTCTTTATATTGTAGTAATATTAACTTTTGTCTGTTAAGAGAGACTTTGTTAGAAGATTGAAAGTGTAATCATAAGACAGGCTTGTTCTATTTTATATACATGAATGTTTAATATAGATGCAGTGACCACTGAACTGTTGAATTAAGACCAACCTTAAAGCAATGATCAGTTTAGACAATAAAACTAATTAAAAGCAGAATGTTTGGATTTGTTGATAAGTTTTGCGCAAGGAGAAGATTGGTTTGCAATAGTACAAGATAACAAAGTTGGGGAGTTGTACCAGTCTATGGAAAAAGAACGAATTAAAACTGAAGTTATTGCACAGACACAGGACAGGCAGAAAAGCTCCCTTTGTTCAGCCAACATTAGGGAGTGTAGCAAGTTAGGGAGTACGGATCTACAGCTGCAAGGACAGTATAATAATTTCAGTGTTGAATGAAAGCTATGTAATGTAGCTATGAAACATGTAAATTGCCACATAGAAGGGTTGAAAAAAGGTATAAAAAGTGGGTGTTGGAAGAGATACTTTGGAATTCAATTAAGGTCTGATCAGCCTAAAACCCGAGCTCGAAACTGTAATGTGTTTTGGATTCTCCGGCTAATACTGGCAAGGTTGTGTCGTAAGTGCTGCTGTTAAGTGTATGTTTATCTATATATATAAAGCGATGCTTCTGTCCTTCTGTCTGTCTGTCATTCTGTCTGTCATCGCGTGTGCGTCTGTCGGGCTATGCGCTCGAAAGTTACAGGGCGTACCTACACGTGCGTTACGTCGAAAGAAAGCTTACCTTTCCAAAATGGTCTTAAGCGTGTTTACGTTTCGGCCGGGCTAAAATCGCGCCCGCGGTATCCGAAAAACCTTCAACATTCCACTCATTAGCATCTCATTATCCGCTCATTAGCGACAGAGTGACCTCGAGGTCGACCAATCGTACACCGGCTTGCTGCCGCGTGCGGCCGGGCCCTCCTACGGTCGAGTGACGGGACGATTGACCAATCCTACGCTTTGGTCACCTGACGGTCGACCAATCGGTGCGTGTGTGGGCGGGCCTTATCGTTCTGAACCGAGGTGAGTAGCCGCCATCTTGCTTCCATTCTTTTTCCTGCTTTCTGCGTCTTTCTTTTCAAATATACATTTCCAGCAAAATAAAACTGAATTTATTAAATTGTTTTAAAATAAATCACTCATTTGTAAATATTTTATCTAACCTGAAGATTCTTTTTCCTACCTTTCCCCGTTTTTTTCTTAGGCCTGAAAGCCTGGGCCTTTCTTGCCCAGCCAGGCCCGAGCTAGGTAATTGGGCTGCTGCTAAGCTCCTCACCACCCCCCCCCCCCGGTGTCACGTTACCCGGGGCAACGGCGTCAGCCACGAGGGTCAGGGAGCGTGCGCAGCAGGAGCAGGTGAGACTCTGTTCCGCGCTCGGCTCGGGCGGGGGGGCGGGGCTCTCGAGAGTGCGGATCTCGGCCTTGGTGAGCGGGAAGGGTTACCCCGGCAACGGGAGTGCAGGGCGGCTGGGGCTTGGAGAGTGGGGCTCTCGGGAGTGCGGGGCGGGCTCGGAGAGCGGGGCTCTCGGGAGTGCGGGGCGGTTGGGGCTCTCGGGAGTGCGGGGCGGTTGGGGCTTCGAGAGCGGGGCCCTCGAGAGTGCGGGGCGGTGCGGGGCGGGGCAGCGCGGCAGGGTTACCCCGGCAACCGGGCGTGGCCGTCTCTCAGCCTCAAGCCCTCCCTTCCTCCCTCCCCCCCTTCCCCTCCCCCTCGCCCTCCCTTCCCCCCGCCCCCCCGCCGCCCCCCTCCCTCCCCCGCCCTCTCTTCCCCCCCTTCCCCCCAGTCTCTCTCTCTCTTCCCCCCAGTCTCTCTCTCTCTTCCCCCCAGTCGCTCTCTCTCTACCCCCCAGTCGCTCTCTCTCTACCCCCCAGTCGCTCTCTCTCTTCCCCCCCAGTCGCGCTCTCTCTCTCTCTCTCTCCCCCCCCCCAGTCGCTCTCTCTCTCCCCCCCCCCCCCCACAGTCGCTCTCTCTCTCTCTCTTCCAACAACAACATGCCCTCGAAAAATCCTCGGCACTGCCGGGCACTTCAGCTAGTTATATATATAATAAATCAGTGAACATCTAACATTTAATGTTGTGAACCCTATTATTTTTAGGAGTAAATTATAAGCAAGAACACTTTGGCCTCAAGTATGGCAGATGGGAGTACAATCTAAATAGGGAAGCACTGGGGAAGATGAAGAAAAAGGGGTCCAGGTACATAAATCATTAAAAGCTAACTCAGTTGCAAATACTAATGAAAAAGGCTAACGGATTCCTGGACTTCATCACAAGAGGTATGGAATATCAAAGCACGCAAGGGCGACTGAAAGTATACAGCTCAGAGTTCATTTGGGATATTGCATTCAGTACTAGGTGCCCCACCTCAAGAAGAATAAACTGTACTTGGAGAAAGTCCAACAATGATTCATCAGAAATGATATGTGAGCTGAAAGAACTGAGGTATGGTGAAAAATTGGATGAACTCGTGTTATATTCTTTGGAAATGAGGAGGTTAAGAGGTGATCTGATGGAATTGTTTAATGAAGGGAATTGACAAGGTAGATAGGGAATGATTCTTCTCTCTAGCAGGGAAGTCCAAAACAGGGGGATGTTATCTTACAATCTGAGCTAAACTGGTTAAAAGTGAATTCAAGAAAAAAAATTTTTTTACAGTAAGCGTTGAAAATATGAAACACACTGTTCTTCAAGGCCAAAGATGCAAAATCATGTGAGGTTGTTAAAAAGGAGATAAATGCTTACTTGGGAAATAAGGCCATTAGGGGATAAGAGGAAAAAGCACAGAATTGGATTAAACAGATCAAGTTGCTATAGCTAAAAAATGGCTCGATGGTTCGAGTCAGCCTAGTCATTTTGCTATGCTATATACTCCACTTTGAAATAAATTGTTTAGATACGAGGTGGCCTATTTCCTTCCTTATAGAAGAACAATGAACGCAAAGGCTGTGAAGATTTGGTATGATCTACAAAAGAAGATAATGCACACATTAAGGATTCTATTCTACGCATGAGCTTGGAAAATATTATGAAGGCTAGAATAAGTTGTGGAGAATTTAGAGCTGCAATGAGCAGTCCACTTATCAGATTTGTAAGTGGAAAATCAATGACTAGAACTTTCAGCTCACTAATACTTGTGATTGCCTTGGTAAATGGCAAACATGAAGTTCCTGAGAGAACTGTTTTCAATCTATTCTCATGAAGGCCCTGAAGTTATGTCAAGTCGGGGAGAGAACAGATTAACAAATCAATGGTATTCTTGCAGCATCAAATATTGATCTTTTCGTCTTTTACTGTCTGATGAAGTCCATAGAGTCAACAACAATTTGTATTTATATAGCAACTGAGATTATGGCCAGGATGGCTGGAGTCAGTGGTGAGGATGCAGAGTTTGTGGCAGGAGCGGAGGATAATGGCTTTGGTCTTTCCAACGTTTAGCTGGAGGAAATTGTAGCACATCTAAGATTGGATGACAGACTAGCAGTTTAACAGCACAGAGGTGGTGGAGGGGTCAAGAGAGGTGGTGTTGAGGTAAAGCAGAGTGTCATCAGCATACATGTAGAAGCTAACCTCATGTATGTGGATGATGCCGCCATGGGGCAGCATGTAGATGAGGAAGAGAAAGGGGACAAGCATGGATCTTTGAAAGTGCGCTGGCTACGATTAGATACGTAAAAGTGGAACAAAACAAATTTCACCGAGTTGGACAATGGAGGAGAGGCGTTGCAGATGAATAGTGTAGTCGACCACATCAAATGCGGCAGAGAGGATCAGGAGGGATAAGCCACCCAGTCATAATTACAGAGAATGTTATTTGTGACTTTGGTTAGGGCTGTTTTGGTGTAGTGGGAGGGGTGAAAACCTGATTGGATCTATACACACGGAGTTGCAAGAGAGATGGACATGGATCTGGGAGGCGACAATACTTTCAAGGATTTTAGAGGGGAAAAAAGAGGATTGAGATGGGGCGGTTGTTTGCAAGGAGCTAGGTGTCAGGATGGGTTTTTTTTGAGGAGGGGTTGAAGAAGACTATTTTATAAGAAAAAAGTGGAGAGTGTCTGAAAAGAGGGAACCACTCAAAATGTAAGCTAGCATGGGGGCCAGGAGGGAAGCTGGTCATCAGTTTAGTGGGGATGGAATTGAGGGAATAGGTGATTCTTATGGACAAGATGAGCTTGGATATCGATAACGCGTTTCTAGAAGGGGTCACCCCGCAGCTCAAGAGTATGCAGGCAGAGAGGGAATGGGTGACCGCCAGACAGAAGGAGGACGACCAGGCAAGTAATGCAGTAGTCCCCTGAGTGTATTGCGCTCTCCAAACAGCATTCTGTTCAGAGTACTGGTGAGGGTGATGGTGCAGCCAGAGTCAAGTCCACAGCACCACGGGTGACTCAGCTGCACAGGGGGGAGGGGGAAAAAAAGAGTGGAAGAGCAATAGTGGTAGGGGATTCGATAGGTAGGGGAATAGACAGGTGTTTCTGCGGCTGCAGATGTGACTCCAGGATGGTACGTTGCCTCCCTGGTGCCAGGGTCAAGGATGTCACTGAGCAGCAGCAGGACACTAAGGGGGGGAGGGTGAACAGCCAGAGGTCGTTGTCCATGTCGGTACCAGGCAGAAAGAGGGATGAGGTCCTGCAGGCAGAGTTTAGGGAGCTAGGAGAGAGATTAAAAAGCAGGACCTCAAAGTAGTAATCTCCGGATTACTCCCGGTGCCACGTGCTAGTGAGTACAGGAATAGGAGAATAGAACAGATGAATGCGTGGTTGGAGAGATGGTGCAGGAGGGAGGGCTTTAGATTCCTGAGGCATTGGGACAGTTTCTGGGGAAGGTGGGACCTGTACAAGCCGGACGGGTTACACCTCAACAGAGCTGGGACCAATTTTCTCGAGGGGAGGTTTGTTAGTGCTATTGGGGAGGGTTTAAACTAGCTTGGCAGGAGGATGGGTACCAGCATATAGGAGTAGAAAAGAGGAATAAGGTGCATAAAAGAGTGAGTGTGTTGGATAGTACTAGAGGTGGAAGTAGTACCATATTAGATAGGAGCAGACTAAGAAAGACTATGAAAAATTCAAAAATGGGTTTAGCATGCATGTACGTAATTGCACAAAGTGTGGTGAATAAGGTTGGTGAGCTACAAGCACAATTAGCCGTGTGGCAATATGATGTTGTGGCAATAATGGAAACGTGGCTTAAAAACGGTGAGGACTGGGCACTGAATATTCAAGTGTATAAAGTGTTCAGAAAAGATAGGGAAGGAAAAAAGGGTGGTGGGGTGGCAGCGCTGATTAAGGAAAACTTTGTAGGGTTGGAAAGGGAGGATGTTCTTGAGGGGACAAGGACAGAATCCATTTGGTTAGAGTTGAGGAGCAAAAAGCGTATGATCACGCTATTGGAGGTATTCTACAGGCCTCCAAATAGTGAGAGGGAGGTAGAGGAGCAAATCTGCAGGGAAATCGCAGAGATATGCAAGAGCTATAGAGGAGTGATATTGGGGGACTTTAATTACCCAAATATCGATTGGGATAATGCTGGGGTAAAGGGAAAGGAGGGGGAGGAATTTTGGAAATGTGTTCAGGAGAATTTCCTTGACCAATATGTTCTTGGCCCAACTAGGAAGGAGGCATTGCTGGATGTGGTGCTGGGGAATGAGGTGGGCCAGGTCGACCAAGTGTCTGTGGGTGAACACTTGGGTACGAGTGATCATCGTATCATAAGATTTAGATTAGCAATGGAGAAGAGCAAGGAACAATCTAGAGTGGAACTTCTAAAGTGGAACAGGGCTAACTTCAATGGGATGCAAAAGGATCTAGCCAGGGTAAAATGGAAACAAAGACTGACAGGAAAAACTGTAATGGAACAATGGGTGATCTTTAAGGAGGAGATGTTCCAAGTACAGGCTAGGTACATTCCAACAATAGGGAAGGGTAAGGGAACCAAAGCAAGGGCTCCTTGGATGACGAGGGAGATAGAGATGATGATGAAACAAAAAAGAGGGTGTATGATGAATGTCAGGTGAATTCTTCAAGGGAGAACCAAACCAAATACAATAAGTTGAGAGGGGATCTGAAGATGAAAATAAGATTGGCAGAGAGAGAATATGAGTGTAGAATGGCAGTTAACATAAAAGGGAACCCAAAAATCTTCTACCGGTATGTAAACAGTAAGCAGGTAGTAAGAGGCGGGGTGGGGCCTATTAAGAGACAAAGAAGGTGGTATATACTTAGAGGCGCAGGGCAAGGCTAGAATACTCAATGAGTACTTTGTATCGGTGTTTACTAAGGAGGTCGATGCTGACAAAATATCGGTAGAAGTGGAAAAGCTAGAAGCAATGGAAGGGGTGAAAATTGATAGACAGGATGTACTAGAAAGGCTGGGTGTGCTTAGAGTGGATAAGTCACTTGGTCCAGGTGGCTTGCATCCCAGGTTGCTAAGGGAATTGGGGGAGGAGATAGCGGAAGGGCTTGCCATAATTTTCCAATCTTCCCTAGATGCGGGGGAGGTGCCTGAGGATTGGAAAGTGGCAAATGTGACACCATTGTTTGTGGTAAACCACTGTTATTGTATATTGTTACCTCTGGGTGGCGCTGTGTACCAAGGCATGCCTCAGCTGACTCCGCCCACATGACCAGGTATAAAGGTGGGGGTTTCGCCGACTCACTTCCTTCTTGGAACCAGCCACCCACGAGAGGCATGCTCTGTTCTCTAGTTAATAAAAGCCTTTTCATCACCTTCCTGATTCATCGTCTTTTATGGAGTAATTGACAAGCGTATCAATTTTATTAACTAGAAGTAAAATGGCGACACCTGAACAGCAACAACAGCAGGCGTTGCTGCGAGCCCTCAGACCGGCATGCCTGGACCTCGACCCTCAAGCAGCAGGTTCATCAACCAATTTCGAACACTGGCTGAGCTGCTTTGAATCCTTCCTAGGAGCCTCCGCCGTGACATCGGAGGAGAACTAAAAGTTTTGACCGCCCAGGTGAGCCCTCAAGTATATACGCTCATCCGGGACGCTACTACGTACACGGCGGCCCTCGAACTACTAAAAGGGCAATACACGCGCCGAGTGAACACGATTTACGCCAGACACCTCTTGGGATCCCGCAGGCAGCAACCGGGGGAATCGGTAGAGGCATTTTTACGGGCGTTACAGACACTCTGCAGAGACTGCGACTGTAAGGAGGTAACGGCTGCGGGGCACGCGGAGGGACTTACTTGTGATGCCTTCGTCAGGGGCCTCCAGTCCGACTACTCCCGGCAGAGACTGCTCGAAAGCAAGGAGCTCGACCTGAAGACGGCCGTAGCCCTTGCGCTCTCGCTAGATGCGGCCCACCGAAACCTCGAAGCATACTCACGTAACGGCGCCGCGCCATGGCCATCGCGACCGTGGGACATGGGACCGCCGCCCCCGGCACCAACTGCTGCAGCGATGTCCCGAAATCAACTGGGACAGCCGCCCCCGGTAAGAACCGCAGCGATGCCCCGTAACCAGGCCCAAAAATGCTATTTCTGTGGCCAGTTAAAACACCCTAGAGCGCACTGCCCGGCTAAGACCGCTACCTGCTCGGGCTGCGGGAAGAAAGGCCATTACGCCAATGCCTGCAGGGGGAAACCAGCGAACGCCAGCAGCGCCGCGTGCGAACCATGGGGGCAGCCATCTTATCCGCCATTTTGTGCACCTCCGGCCGCATGGCCACCGCCATTTTATCCGCCGCACTCAACCGCCACTTCGTCTCCGGACTCGACCACCGTCTCGTCGGACGACCATACCGACTCACTAAGCCATACACTGGCCTCCGTTACGCTGGATCAAGCCCTCCCTCATCATCTATCCAGCTCCATGATGGATATCACGGTAAACGGCCGCGCCACCACTTGCCTAATCGACAGCGGGAGCACAGAGAGTTTTATTCACCCAGACACGGTACGTAGCCACTCCCTCACGGTCCTGCCGACGCGCCATCGGATCTCTATGGCGTCCAAGTCCCATTCAATGGACGTCGGCGGCTACTGTGTGGTGACCCTTTCGGTTGGGGGCACAGAATATAAAAATTTTAAACTTCTAGTCCTGCCCCGTCTCTGCGCTGCCGTGCTGCTAGGGTTGGATTTTCAGTGCCACCTTAAAAGTATCACATTAGCATACGGTGGACCCCTCCCCCCACTCACAGTCTGCAACCAACACCTTTTAAATCGCCCGCCGCAAACCACCTGCAGCCTTTCCACACTAAAAGTCCCCCCCCCTCCCTTGTTCGCTAACCTCACCCACGACTGTAAACCCATCGCTACCAAGAGCAGGCGGTACAGCGCCGGGGACAGAGCTTTCATTAGCTCTGAGGTGGAGCGGCTCTTGAAGGAGGGCATTATCGAAGGGAGCACTAGCCCCTGGCGAGCCCAGGTTGTAGTCGTTAAAACCACTGATAAACGCCGCCTGGTCATTGACTACAGCCAAACCATAAACCGGTACACTCAGCTGGACGCATACCCCCTTCCTCGCATATCTGATATGGTCAACCAGATTGCGCAATACAAAGTATTCTCCACCATTGACCTTAAGTCAGCATACCACCAGCTCCCCATCCGCCATGAGGACCGCCAGTATACTGCCTTCGAGGCGAACGGCCGCCTCTACCACTTCCTTAGGGTTCCCTTCGGCGTCACCAACGGGGTTTCGGTCTTCCAAAGGGAGATGGACCGGATGGTTGACGAGAACGCGCTGCAGGCCACCTTTCCCTATCTGGATAACGTCACCATCTGTGGCCACGACCAGCAGGACCATGACGTTAATCTAGAAAAATTCCTCCGTACGGCCCAACGGCTGAACCTAACGTACAATAAAGAGAAATGTATGTTTCGCACCAAACGCCTCGCCATTCTCGGCTGCGTGGTGGAGAACGGAGTCATCGGGCCCGACCCCGACAGAATGCGCCCCCTAATGGAGCTACCTCTCCCCCACTGCCAAAAAGCACTGAAGAGATGCCTGGGGTTTTTCTCCTACTATGCCCAGTGGGTGCCCCACTATGCAGACAAAGCTAGACCCCTCATCAAATCCACCTCCTTCCCCCGACACCAGAGGCGTGTGCAGCCTTCACTCTTATCAAGAGCGATATCGCGAAGGCCACAATGCACGCAGTGGATGAGTCGATCCCCTTCCAAGTGGAGAGCGATGCATCCGACTTCGCCCTAGCTGCGACCCTTAACCAGGCGGGCAGACCCGTGGCCTTTTTCTCAAGGACCCTCCAGGGCCCCGAGACCCGACACTCCTCTGTCGAAAAGGAGGCCCAGGCTATTGTGGAAGCGGTGCGTCACTGGAGGCATTACCTGGCCGGAAAACGGTTTACCCTGCTCACTGACCAGCGTTCAGTAGCTTTTATGTTTAATAATAAGCAGAGGGGCAAAATCAAGAACGACAAGATCTTGAGGTGGAGAATCGAACTCTCCACCTACAATTATGATATCTTGTACCGGCCCGGGAAACTAAATGAGCCCCCAGACGCCCTATCACGTGGTACATGCGCCAACGCGCAGGTTGATAGACTGCAGACCCTCCACAATGACCTCTGCCACCCGGGGGTCACCAGGTTCTTCCATTTCATCAAATCCCGTAACCTGCCCTACTCCATCGAGGAGGTCAGGACCATGACCAGGAACTGCCAAATCTGTGCCGAGTGCAAACCGCACTTTTATAGGCCGGACAGAGCAAGCCTGATCAAGGCCACTCGCCCCTTCGAGCGCCTGAGCGTCGATTTTAAAGGGCCCCTCCCCTCCTCTGACCGCAATGTGTACTTCCTCAACATAATTGATGAGTACTCCCGTTTCCCGTTTGCCATCCCTTGCCCAGACATGACCAGTACCACGGTCATCAAATGTCTGAATGACCTCTTCGCCTTGTTCGGGTTCCCTAGCTATATACATAGCGACAGGGGCTCATCCTTCATGAGCGACGAACTTTGGCAGTACCTGCTAGCGAGAGGTATTGCTACGAGCAGAACCACCAGCTACAACCCCCGGGGGAACGGCCAGGTGGAAAGAGAGAACGCGACGGTTTGGAAGGCCGTCCTCTTAGCCTTAAAATCTAAGGGCCTTCCGACCTCTCGCTGGCAGGAGGTCCTCCCTGCGGCGCTCCACTCCATCCGGTCACTGCTTTGTACTGCCACTAATGCCACCCCTCATGAGCAAATGTTCGTTTTCCCCAGGAAGTCCACATCGGGAACCTCGCTACCGGCATGGCTGACTTCTCCTGGGCCCGTCCTACTGCGGAGGCACGTAAGGACCCATAAAACGGACCCCCTGGTCGAGAGGGTGCACCTCCTACACGCCAACCCCCAGTATGCCTGGGTGACATACCCAGACGGGCGGGAGGACACGGTCTCCATACGAGATCTCGCACCCTCGGGTACCCCTGAACTACCACCGTTATCCCCCACCACCCCTCCCAATCCAACCCCTGTAGACGACATGCCGGAGCCCCAGGACCCTTCGTTGACCACCCAGACACCAGATCCGACGTTGGATGCTGCAACACCGCCGCCGCCACCACGACGATCAGGACGTCAGACAAGGCCTCCTGGTAGACTTAACTACACGAACTTGTAGTACCCTTCACCCCGCCGGACTTAATTTTAAACAAGGGGTGAATGTGGTAAACCACTGTTATTGTATATTGTTACCTCTGGGTGGCGCTGTGTACCAAGGCATGCCTCAGCTGACTCCGCCCACATGACCAGGTATAAAGGTGGGGGTTTCGCCGACTCACTTCCTTCTTGGAACCAGCCACCCACGAGAGGCATGCTCTGTTCTCTAGTTAATAAAAGCCTTTTCATCACCTTCCTGATTCATCGTCTTTTATGGAGTAATTGATAAGCGTATCATCCCAGGTTGCTAAGGGAATTGGGGGAGGAGATAGCGGAAGGGCTTGCCATAATTTTCCAATCTTCCCTAGATGCGGGGGAGGTGCCTGAGGATTGGAAAGTGGCAAATGTGACACCATTGTTCAAGAAAGGGTGCAAGGACAATCCTAGTAACTACAGGCTGGTCAGTTTAACATCAGTGGTGGGTAAAGTTTTAGAAACAATAATCAAGGAAAAAATTAATGGGCACTTGGGAGAGATTTAAGCTAATTAAGGAGAGCCAACACGGATTTGTAAAAGGCAGATCGTGTTTGACTAATCTAATTGAATTTTTTGATGAAGTAACGGGGAGGATTGATGAAGGGAATGCAATGGATGTTGTCTACATGGATTTTCGGAAGGCGTTTGACAAAGTAGCACATAGAAGGCTGGTTAACAAAATTGAGGCTTGGATAAGGAATTGGCTTAAGGACAGGAAACAGCGAGTTGTGGTAAATGGCTGTTTTTCAGACTGGAGGATGGTAGACAGTGGTGTTCCCCAAGGGTCAGTGCTGGGGCCACTGCATTTTAAAAAATATAAATAAATGACCTGGATATTGGAATACAGAGTAGAATTTCTAAATTTGCCGATAACACTAAACTTGGAGGTGTGACAAACAGTGATGATGATACCAATTGACTGCAACAGGATATAGAAAGGCTAGCAGAACAGGCAGACAAGTGGCAGATGGAATTTAATACAGAGAAGTGTGAGGTGATGCATTTTGGCAGAAGGAACAGGAAGAGGCAATATATACTTAATGGCACAGTTTTAAAAAGTGTGCAGGGACAGAGGGACCTGGGAGTTAATGTGCATAGGTCCCTGAAGGTGGTAGGACATACTGAGAGAGTGGTTAACAAAGCATATGGGATCTTGGGCTTCATAAATAGAGGTATTGAGTACAAAAGTAGAGAAGTTATGCTGAACCTTTATAAAGCGTTGGTTAGGTCACAACTGGAGTATTGCATCCAGTTCTGGTCACCACACTTTAGGAAGGATATGAAGGCCCTTGAGAAGGTGCAGAGGAGATTTACCAGAATGGTTCTGGGGATGGGGGATCTTAGCTACAAGGACGGGTTGGAGAAGCTGGATTTGTTTTCATTAGAGCAAAGGAGGTTGAGGGGTGATTTGATAGAGGTGTATAAGATTATGACGGGTTTGGAGAGGCTAGATGGGGAAAGGTTGTTCCCACTAGTTGATGGTACAAGGACTAGGGGACACAGATTTAAGGTTTTGGGTAAGAGATAAAGGGGGGAATGGGAGGGAAAACTTTTTTACGCAGCGAGTGGCGACGACCTGGAATTCGCTGCCGATGGAAGCGGAGACTCTCAATATTTTCAAGGGGAGACTGGATAGGCACTTGAGGGAAATAAACTTGCAGGGCTACGGGGATAGAGCGGGGGAATGGGACTGACTAGATTGCTCTGCAGAGAGCCGGCACGGATTCGATGGGCCGAATGGCCTCCTTCTGTTCCGTTATGACTCTATGGTATGAGGGGCGATGAAAGGGACACTGGAGAGAGATAGGGATTCATGGATAGGATAGAGGAGGAGCTGTTTAGCTTAGTGGGGAAGGGGACAACAGCAGAGGCAGCTTAATATATGGTCTCTATCTTGGTTACACTTGGTTGTTAGAGGTGAGGGAACAGAGGAGAATGGTTTTAGGAAATGGTTGGTAGTGAAGAAAAGATGCTGGAGGTTAACTTTGTTTTCCAGGCTGATGCTGGAGTATTGGGCAGTTTTGGCAGAGAAAGACAGACCACCAAATACAGGTAACTAGGGGTTACATGTTTCTACAGATAAGAAATGACAAACAGCAATCAGATCTAGCATTGTCAAGTTAGATGTAAGTGATTTTATTTGAAGGATATTCAGCTGAGAAGTGTGAGCAATCATGAGTTTTTCTGCAGAGACTATGGAAACACAATTCTGAAGGGTCCAAGGACACTCTACCAATCTTTTTACTTCCACTGTTTTGATGATAATGCCAAGGTGAATCATTTTGAATGTACTGTATTAAATAAATCTCTGTTCAAATATCTTGTGAAAAGGGGAGGCAGTTTTCTGGACTACTTTGATATCAGAAAGTAGTGAGGACAGAAGCTACCTTTCACAAATTTTGAGTAACAAAATAATGTTTACATTTTGTAACATTATTCTGGAGAAGATGCAGATGAAATTTCCAAACTTACAATTAAAAAAATAATAATTTCAAGGAAAGAGGCTGAAATATGGGCCCAGAAATTCAGGTCTCCACGGGTGAGTATGCATGGGGTACTCACCCGTAAGCCCAATGGAAGTGCTGGTTTCGTACATGCACTGCGCATGCGCGGGAAACCGGCACTTCCGTTCCCCTGAAAGAAGGGGTTGAGAGGTGGAACTCGTGCGCAGGAGAGGCAGCGCGTGCGTATCGAACTTACGTTTTTTTCCCAGGTTTTTCCGGGAGGGTAAGTCTCCAGCAGTTACACTTTTAAAAAGCAGGCGCAAGGCCTGCTTTTTTACAAGGTAAGTGGTGAATTAATTAAAATTAAAACTTTTTCCACAGATTTATTATTTTTAAATATTTAAAGAAAGGCAAGTTTATTTTTAGCCTTGTTAGAAAATGTAATTAATTTTTTCAAAAATTTAAATTATTGTTTAGAATAGTTATTTCGTGTAATTTATAGTTATTTTTAAAATGTGATTTAAAAAAAATTTATTTGAAGATTTAGTGATGTTTTGGGGCTTATAGTATTTATAGGTTTGACAGCTCTTCCTGTCAAACTTATGAATGACGCATTCCCTGCTACCATTGGCTCTCCATGGCCCACGTGATCCCAGGGGACGCATCGAAATAACTGTGCCCCTGGGATACGCAAGCACTGCGCCTCGGCAGTTGGAGGAGGCCCAGGATCGGAATCCCACGCGGGCCCACAGCTCAACGGCCGGCGCAGTAGGTAAGTGCCGGTCGGGAGCTTGCACCCGCGGGAAGCCCCCGACCCGAATTTCTGGGCCATTATTTAGCTAAAATCTGCTCACTCCTGAAAATATCTCATTGTACGATTCTTTGGACTATGCTTGAAAGGTTCATTATTGGGAAAAATTAAGCTGTCACGACCATTGATGCCCATCAGCAAGGACGTTGCCAAAAAACAGTCACCAGACCTTGTTCTTCAACTGAAAAAAGGGAGCATCTTGAAAGGATTCTCAAAAGGTAGAGGTAGAAAAATTATTTCTAAATGCAGCAATCGAAGATTTTACTTTAATGAGCATTGAACAATGCTTCTGATAAATATGTAGCCTTTTTCAACAATGAGCAGCTGAGGTTAGAAGTGGAGGAAGTAGTGTGACCAACAGTGTACGGCAACTGAATTGATTACCAGAGAAACTCATTAGCTCAGGATCTCTCAGTGATGGTGTCTTTTAAACCGTAGATGCCAATTCATCGTCCCTTACATGGCTGAGCTGAGTAACTCCTCCAAGCCACTTGCCATCAGCACTCACTGTTTCAGTAAAAGTTTTCAGGAAAAAACATAATAAAGTTCATTGTAGCTCAACAAAACGGCTTGCTTTTTGAAACCAATATGGATAGTGTAACTCACTATTTAAAGGACAGCACACCTACTGAAATGAACGGAAGCCCACAGAATCAGCATTCCACCCAGCGGGTGCTGATGAATTCTCAATTATTTCCATTTGAGAGAAAAAAATCTTCAGATATCATTACCATCTTTGTTACTCGTGAATTAGGTGCCCTTTACACTTATAAAACAGTGGGAACAATGATTTGAACAAAGTGCTGCCATTTGTACGCATTTTAGTAATTATCTATCAAGACGAAAAATATAATTCACAGGTAAGATTAAGCTGCAAGATGAACTGCAAAGCACCCTGTATTGTAATAATAGTTTTTCAGGAAACACAAGAAAGATAACATGAAAGATTTCAGAAAAAGGAAAGCAGAAGATTGAAGGATTAGACATGGGCAGAGGAATGAAGGGACACTGAGAATCAGAGGCACAACGTGATGTACAACTATCACTACGTGTAAAGAGCAAGTGGAGATGAAACAGAATTTGAAAAGAACAATAGCAAAATATTGCAGATGCTGGAAATCCAAAATAACAACAGAAAATGGTGGAAAAACTCAGGTGGTCAGGCAACATCTGTGGAGAGAAAATAGAGTCAACGTTTCGGGTCAAACCCTTTGTCAAGACTGAAGGCCAGGCTGGGAGAGAGCCATATTTTGTCTCCACTAGTCCTATCACCATCTCGTCTCATTTTGAATACCTCTTAATGTCTCCTCTTCTCTTTTGTTCTCTCCCAGCCTGGCCTTCAGTCTTGAAAAAGGGTTTGACCCAAAACGTTGACTATTTTCTCTCCACGGGTGTTGCCTGACCTTCTGAGTTTTTCCAGCATTTTCTGTTGTTATTTGAGAAGAACAGTTTGGTGAAGATCAGATGCATGGCGAGGGTTGGAGGAAAACATGATACCAATATTGCCCAGTTAATGAAATTCCAGAACTGGGCCCTGACACCTGGGAGCACCTAAACTAGTCGTTATAATATTAATACAGGAACAAAATACTGCGGATGCTGGAAATCTGAAATAAAAACAGAAAATGCTGGAAATACTCAGCAGGTCAGGCAGCATCTGTGGAGACAGAGTGGGAAACAGAGTTAACGTTTCAGGTCGATAACCTTTCATCAGAACTGGAAAAAGTTAGAGATGCAACAGGTTTTAAATAAGTGCAGGGGCAAGGAAAGGTGGGGGGGAAAGAAAGAAAACTAAAGAGTAGGTCTGTGATAGGATGGAAGGCAGGAGTGATTAAATAACAGGGATGATGGTGCAAGGCAAAAGGAGGTGGTAATGGGACAAGTAAAGAAACAAAAGATGGGTCTAGAGGAGCTGTAAATGACAACAGCAGAATCATTACTAGCAACTGACGTCTGAAAAAATGGGAGCAGTGGGTATGAACTGAAATTGTTGAACTCAATGTTGAGGCCAAAAGGCTGTAAAGTGCCTAATTGAAAGCTGAGGTGCTGTTCCTCGAGTTTCCATTGAGCTTAATTAGAACAGTGTTGGAGGCCAAGGACAGAAGTGGGAATGGGGCAGAGAATTAAAATAACAAGTGACCAGAAGCTCAGGGTCACGCTTGCAAACTGAATGATGGTGTTCCGCAAAGCGATCACCCAATCTGTGTTTGGTCTCCCCAGTGTAGAGGAGACTGGATCGTGAGCAGCGAATATAGTAAACTAAATTGAAATAAGTACAAGTAAATCGCTGTTTCACCTGGAAGGAGTGTTTGGGGCCCTGGACAGCAAGAACGGATGGGGGAAAAGGGGCAACTGTTGCATCACCTGCACTTGCATGGGAAGGTGCCGTGGGAAGAGGAGGGGTTGTTTTGGCTGATTGAAGAGTGGACCAGGGTGTCACGGGGGTGGGGAGGGGGAAACTGTCCCTCCGGCATGCTGAAAGGGGATGGGAGGGGAAGATGTGTTTGGTGGTGGCATCACGTTGGAGGTGGCGAAGGATGATCTGTTGAATGTGGAGGCTGGTAGGGTGGAAGGTGAGGACAAGGGGTACCCTATCATGGTCTGGGAGGGAGGGGAGGAGGTGCGAGCAGAAGTACGGTAAATGGGACAGACACAGTTGAGGACCCTGTCAACCACGGTAGGAGGGGAATTCTTGGTTGAGGAAAAAGGAAGACATATCGGAATCACTCGTATAGAAGATGGCATCGTCAGAACAGATGCAACGGAGACGGAGAAACTGGGAGAATGGAAAAGAGTCCTTACAGGAAGCGTGAAGGGAGGAAGTGTAGTCAAGGTGGCTGTGGGAGTCGGTGGGCTTATCGTAGATATTGGTCGAAAGCCTAGCACCAGAAATGGGATAGAGAAGTCGAGGAAGGGAAGGGAAGAGTTGGAGAAGGCGAGGAAAGGGTGGAAACTGGAAGTAAAGTTGATGAAATTTTCCAGTTCGGTGCGAGAGCAGGAACGACACCAATACAGTCATCAATGTGCCGGGAAAAAGAGGGGAGGGAGGGAGGGGACCCGAGTAGGACCGAAACAAAGAATGTTCCACATTATCCCATGAAAAGGCAGGCATACGGTTTCCCATAGTAACACCTTTTATTTGGACGAGGTGAGTGGAGTCAAAGGAGAAGTTGTTCAATGTAAGAACAAGTTCAGCCAGACGGAGGACGATGGTGGTGGATGGAGACTGGTTGGGCCTCTGTTCAAGGAAGAAGCGGAGGGCCCTCAGGCTGTCCTGGTGGGGGATGGAGGTGTAGAAGGATTAGACGACCATAGTGAAAAGGACTATAATATAAAGTTGGATCTGAACCCAGGTCTTTTAAAATCTGACCAAGGTGTCCCACTCATTATTAATTCAGGGAAAATGACATGGATTTGGTCTTGCAAAAGCTGCTGAATTATTGCCCGAAGTTCAGTGTCACATTTGTGAATACATGCATTGAGTTGAAAAATCCTATTACCTTATAAAAGTATTTGGCAATTAAGCACGATCATGAACATACAATAAAAGGAGGAAAACTTCAACTACAACACTGACCAGTAAACAACAACAGCTTGAATTTATATAGTGTGTTTAATGTTGAAAAACCATCCCAAGGCACTTCAGAGACAATCAAAATAACTGACCCATAGAAGGAAATATTAGGTGTGATGGGCTTTCAGAAGGGACTTAAAGAATGAGAGGGAGGTGGAGAGGCTTCAGTCTGCACAAAGGAGACATAAATATGTCAGAGTTTCGTACAGTTCTACACAACTCTTATGCAAAGTGGCTAAATCATAATGCATGTAGAATACACCCCACAATTGTTAAAAATGTTTAATTTTATTTTTGAAATTTATAATTCACTTAGGTTAGCTGTAGATCATTCCAATTTTATTTTGTGATCTTTTGAATGAAAAACTTGATGAGACCATTTCTAAGGAACAGACAAGTAGAGAAAAGGCAAACAAATTGAAGAGAATTGTCAAGACTCGGAATGCTAAAAACGGACAAGAAAGCATTTAAGAATAGCTTATAAAAAGGGAGAAAGATGGTTAATTCGAAACATGTAAAAACTGTACCAAATACTAATATTTTAACTTTCGGGTTTAAAATAAATCATCATCAGCTGCCAACTATGGCATAAACTACAGACAATGTCACTGCATTCTTGCTCAGAATTCAATGGATAGAGCAGCAACAGTATCCTTCAGCTAAATCCTACAGCTGTATTTCTCCACAACACAGCAACACAGTTCAGTGGGTTGAAATTTAATCCACTACATTTTAATGTCCATCCTTCCAATACCATGAAACTCATTCATAGTAAATAAAGATGTAACATAACTCTGTTTTCAGTGGAAATACCTTAATGCTTCCTAACTGAAGCGAATTACACTCCGGTTTCACCAAGTAAAATCACTTGTTTATAGTGAAAATCCAAATGCTAATCTCTTTAGTCCAGCAGTTGAAGATACCACAGATCAATGGAACCCAGTGTGCTGATTGCCATAAACACATTATTCAGGTCTGTGCACTAACACTTTTATTTTTTTTAATGTTTTAAACGTTGATTCTAAATCAACTACAAGAAACACTCTGGAATAGATGTGTATTGACATTCTCTCAAAGTATACAAGTGAGACTCATAAATGGAAAAATCAAAGAATATAATAAGTTCACCTATGATTCAGGAAACAGTTTCAGGATCACAAACTTTATGAATATATACTGGGCTGATAAATTTTGTAATCCAGAAACCTATGTCTTTCATGTTTCATCAAAATGTTGGTTTATAACACTCCATTCAGCTAATTTATCATATTACACCTTTTCACTCGAAGTAGAATTTCATACACTGTTACTACAGCTGACAAACTGTGTTCATGAAGCTACCAAAGGCCTTCTAGCTCATCTTGCAAAGCTAGGTTGTGGTTTGTAAAATACTCATGTTTCGCAAAGAACTTAGTGAGTTCATCTGAGAGGATAGAAAAACTGAAAAACTATAAGAGTCATTTAAATAAAGGTTTAAAATAAACACATTACATTTAGCATCGTAGCAGCTTATTCTTAGCTTCTAATGTGGATTCATTAATATTACACGAACACTCCCAATACTATTCCTGACCACAGCTCTGAGGGCAAAGTGGATTTGCAAGTTTTTGCTGGATATCAATAAACTTTCCCACCAGAAGGCATAGCATTTGTACAATCTCCAATAACTTCTTTCAGCTTAAAAGATCTAGTAATAGGAAATGAAACATAACAGATAAAAGAAATAAGGGTTGGGGAACATCCATGCAATAGTGATCACGACATAATAAGGTTTAAGATAAAGAGGTTTAAGAGAAGGACATAAGTAAGCCAAAGACCAAATATATTGGAAAACAACTGATTTCAAGGGGATGAGAATGGAACTTGGGGAAAATAATCTGGAAAAATGTACTGACAAACAAAGAAATAGCACAGCAGTGGGAAACATTTAAAACAGTGATCAATACGAGTCCAGGAAAAAATATATCCCACTAAAAAGCAATAACAAAATAGCCAGTAATGACACACCATGGATAAATAAAGAAATAATGTCAAAATTGATAAAGAAAAGGTATACACTAAGAACATAGACAACAAAGGAGAAGGTCCCTGAAGGTAACAGGACATATTGAGAGTGTGTGGTTAAGCAAAGCACATGGGATCTTGGGCTTCATAAATAGAGGTATTGAGTACAAAAGTAGAGAAGTTATGCCGAACCTTTATAAAGCGCTGGTTAGGCCACAACTGGAGTATTGCATCCAGTTCTGGGCACCACACTTTAGGAAGGATGAGAAGGCCCTTGAGGGGGTGCAGAGGAGATTTACCAGAATGGTTCTGGGGATGGGGGATCTTAGGACAGGTTGGAGAAGCTGGATTTGTTTTCATTAGAGCAAAGGAAGTTGAGGGGTGATTATGACAGGTTTAAATAGACTAGACGGGGAAAGGCTGTTCCCACTAGTTAATGGTACAAGGACTAGGGGACACAGATTTAAGACTTGGGGCAGGGAGGATGTGAGGAAAAACCTTTTTACGCAGCGAGTAGTGAGGACCTGGAACTCGCTGCCGACAGAAGTGGTGGAAGCGGAGACGCTCAATGTTTTCAAGGGGAGACTGGATAGGCAATTGAGGGAAATAAACTTGCAGGGCTACGGGGACAGAGCGGGGGAATGGGATTGACTGGATTGCTCTACAGACAGCCGGCACAGACTCGATGGGCTGAATTGCCTCCTTCTGTGCCGTTATGACTATGGCAATAGGGAATATGAAAAGGTTAGGAAAGAATTCAAAAGAAACAATTAAGAAGGCAAAAAGAAACTGAAATTAATTACCAAGGAATATAACAACAATAAAAAGAAATACTGTAGTAAAGTATTCTACAGATACAAATAACAAAAGAAATAATAACAAATAAAAGAAATAACAGGGTAGATATAGGGTCACTAAGGGATACACATGATAAACTCACAAGTAATGACAGTGAAATGGCAGAAATATTAAATAATTACTTTGCCTTGGTTTTTACCAGGGAGATCAAAATAGACATGACATCAGAAGAGACCAAAAAAGATATAAAGATTAAGATAGAAAGGGGGGAGATAATTGATAAACTAATCAAACTTAGAGAGCATAAAACCTCTGTTCCAGATGGTTTGCATCTGCGCATATTAAAAGAAGTTAGGGAAGCGTTAGCAGAGGCACTATTACATATACATAAAAAAATCATTAGAAAAGGGAATAGTGCCAGAGAACTGGTGGATTCATTGGCAGGATAGGCGCACTGACATCAGTGTTCTCGCTCAGGCCAGCATCCCAGCATCAAAGCTTTGGCCATGCTCGATCAGCTTCGATGGACGGGCCACATCGTCCGCATGCCCGATACGAGACTCCAAAACAAGAGCTCTACTCGGAGCTCTGACATGGCAAGATAGCCCCAGGTGGGCAGAGGAAACGTTTCAAGGCCATCCTCAAAGCTTCCTTGAAAAAGTGCAACATCCCCACCGACACCTGGGAATCCCTGGTCCAGGGCCGCACAAAGTGGAGGAGAAGCATCCAGGAAGGCGCTGAACACCTCGAGTCTCTTCGCTGGGAGCAAGCGGAAGCCAAGCGCAAACAGCAGAAGGAGCGCACGTCAATCCAAGCACCCCACCCACCCCACCGCTTCAACCACTGCCTGCCCCACCTGTGACAGAGACTGTCGGTCCCACATTGGACTCATCAGTCACCTGAGAACTCATTTTTAGTGTGGAAGCAAGTCATCCTCGGTTCCGAGGGACTGCCTAAGAAGAAGAAGAAGGACAGCTAATGTGATTCCTATATTTAAAAAGGGAGATAGAACAAGCCCAGAGAACTATAGACCAGTTAGCTTATCAGTGAGAGGAACGATAATGGAATCCTTAATCAAAGGTGTCAGCATAAATGTCAAAAGGGAAGGTTTTGACCAACCTTATTGAATTCTTTGAAGTAACAAAGGGTAGATAAAGGTAATGTTGTAGATGGAATATATTTGGATTTTCAAAATGCCTTTGATAAGGTACCACATAGTAGACTCATGACTGAGGTCAGAACATGTGGAGTCAGGGGACAAGTAGCAGAATGGATAGCAAGCTGGCTACAAAACAGAAAAGAGAGAGTAAGGGTTAAAGGTCGTTACACAGACTGGCAAAAAGTGGGAAGTGGTGTTCCACAAAGATCCGTGCTGGGACCACTGTTGTTCACTGTGATGAAATAACTCTGTGTTCTGGCATTTGTATTGTCTGTTGTTGTTGTACTTGCTAATGCCTGGAATGTTCTACAGATGTAACCACTAATGCTCCTCTCTAGCCCCGCCCCTCTGGATCCTCCGGATTGGTGAGAGTCTTACTCATAAGGGCTGGGTCAGTGATGAATGATGGCTGCCTTGTGTTAACTCGATGCCATGTTCTTACTTAATAAAAGCCTTTAGTTTTAAGCTTTAACCTCTTGGATTCAGGCAGTTATTTGGCACATCAATTTTATTAAGTAACAACTTTTGGAAGATGGATCGATTCTTGAAACCAGAGCGTCTGGATATCGATCCCCATTCGGCAGATGCGTCGAAGAAATTTACACATTGGCTTCGATGTTTTGAACACTTCATCGCATCGATCGATCCGACGGTTAACAAGTTGGGTCTTCTAACCAACTTGGTAAGTCATCAAACTTACTCTATAATTGAAGATATTACTACATATGAAGAGGTAACTGGGTATTGTAAAGTCACATTGACCGTTAAGGATACGGAGTATAAGGACTTTAAACTCCTCATATTACCTCAGTTGTGTGTGAACTTAATTTTAGGCTTGGACTTCCAGTCTCAGCATGAGAGCGTTACCCTTAAGTATGGTGGATCTCAGCCTCCACTCACAGTCTGCGGCCTTTCTACTTTAAAAGTAAGTCCGCCTTCTTTGTTCGTGAACCTTGCTCCTAATTGTAGACCTATAGCGACTAAGAGTCGACGGTATAGTTCAGAAGATAAAACATTTATAAAAGAGGAAGTAGAAAGGCTTCAACGGGAGGGAATCATTGAACACAGTAATAGCCCGTGGCGTGCCCAGGTGGTGGTGGTTAAAACTAATGAAAAGAAAAGACTTGTGGTCGATTACAGCCAAACTATAAACTTGTATACCCAATTAGACGCCTATCCTTTGCCTCGTATTTCTGAGATGGTGAACCAGATAGCTCAGTACCGCGTGTTCTCCACCATTGATTTAAAGTCTGCCTACTATCAACTCCCCATCAAAATAGAAGACTGACCTTATACGGCCTTCGAAGCTAATGGGCGCCTGTACCAATTCCTTCGGGTGCCCTTTGGAGTGATGAATGGGGTATCCGTCTTCCAACGGGAGATGGATCGTATGGTGGATGAATATGCGTTGGAAGCAACATTCCCGTACCTAGACAATGTTACTATCTGTGGGCGCGACCAACGGGAGCATGATCAAAATCTCGCGAAATTCCTAGAGACTGCAAAGAGGTTAAACCTGACCTACAACAAAAACAAGTGTACCTTCAATACTACACGTTTGTGTATTCTTGGTTGCGTTGTGGAGAATGGGGTAATCGGGCCAGATCCTGAAAGATTACGCCCACTTAAGGAATTACCTTTACCTCACACTGTAAAAGCTTTGAGAAGGTGTCTGGGATTCTTCTCGTACTTTGCCCAGTGGGTGGCTAACTACTCAGATAAAGTCCGACCTCTTATTAAGTCGACGTCTTTTCCGCTATCGGCGGAAGCTCAGGAGGCTTTCTTTCTTTAATATCAAACATTGAGAAGGCAGTGGTATGTGCCGTGGATGAGAAGATCCCTTTTCAAGTGGAAAGTGATGCATCTGATTTTGCGTTGGCAGCAACTCTTAACCAAGCTGTTAGACCAGTAGCTTTCTTCTCTCGTACATTGCAAGGACCAGAAGTTCGACATTCTTCAGTGGAAAAGGAGGCACAGGCAATTATTGAAGCAGTCAGGTATTGGAGACATTATCTCGCTGGCCAACGTTTTACGCTTATTACGGACCAGCGATCTGTGACCTTTCTGTTCAATACTAAGCAGAGGCAAGATCAAAAATGATAAGATTTTAAGATGGCGAATAGAACTGTCAACATACGACTATGATATTCAGTACAGGCTTGGAGTATTCAATGAGCCATCGGATGCTTTGTCACGAGGAGTATGTGCTAGCCTAGGTATAGATAAGCTTCAAAATCTCCACGACGCACTCTGCCACCCTGGGGTTACCAGAATGAACCACTTCATTAAGTCCCACAATCTACTCTGCTCTGTTGAGGAGGTCCGGACAATGACCAGAACCTGTCATGTTTGTGCTGAATGCAAACCCCGCTTCTATAAGCCGTCCGAGCCAGCTCATCTTATTAAAGCAACTCGACCATTTGAGCGTTTGAGTCTCGATTTTAAAGGTCCCCTTCCATTGAGCGACCGTAATGCCTATTTTCTTAATATTATAGACGAGTACTCTCGGTTCCCTTTTGTTATCCCCTGTCCGGATGTGGCCAGTGCTGCTGTAATTAAATGCCTCTGCCAACTGTTTTCCTTGTTTGGCATGCCTAACTACATACATAGTGATAGATAGGGGTTCTTCCTTTATGAGCGAAGAATTGCGACAGTTTTTGCTATCGAAAGGGACTGCAACGAGTAGAACTACCAGCTATAACCCTCGTGGTAATGGGCAGGTCGAAAAAGAAAATGCGACAGTGTGGAAGGCTATCGTACTGTCTCTGAAGTCGTGAGGCCTGCCGACCTCTCGCTGGCAGGATGTCCTGCCAGACGTGCTGCATTCCATAAGGTCTCTTTTGAGTACAGCGACGGACGCCACCCCTCATGAAAGGATGTTTAGTTTTCCAAGAAAAGCTACTAATGGAGTAATGTTACCCACATGGTTGACGACCATGGGCCCTGTGTTGTTGCGCAGACATGTGAGAGGCCACAAGACTGATCCACTGGTGGAGGAAGTACAACTCCTCCATGCTAATCCCCAGTATGCGTACATTCAATATCTGGATGGGCGAGAGGATACGGTCTCTATTAAAGATCTTGCACCTGCTGGAGCTCGAAAAGAATTCGACTCTGAGAGTAGAGTTTTCAATCGTGGTATTGGACCTTCAGAGGCACAAATCCTCAGGGTGGAAAACACTGATGATTCTGGGCATTCGAATGAACTGGAGTTAGTACTCCAGGAGGAGCCTCAGCAAGAGTTACGTCGTTCCCAGAGGACTATCCGACTTCCTGACAGACTGCATCTATAGCAGGGGGTGAATGTGATGAAATAACTGTGTTCTGGCATTTGTATTGTCTGTTGTTGTTGTACTTGCTAATGTCTGGAATGTTCTACAGATGTAACCACTAATGCTCCTCCCTAGCCCCGCCCCTCTGGATCCTCCGGATTGGTGTGAGTCTTACTCATAAGGGCTGGGTCGGTGATGAATGATGGCTGCCTTGTGTTAACTCGATGCCATGTTCTTACTTAATAAAAGCCTTTAGTTTTAAGCTTTAACCTCTTGGATTCAGGCAGTTATTTGGCACATTCACCAATTACATAAACGACTTGGACTTGGGAATTGAAAGTACAATTTCAAAATTTGCAGACACCACCAAATTGGGGGGGTGTAGTTAATACAGAGTAGAAATTGAACAAAATACAGGAAGACATTAATAAACTTGCAGAAAGGGTGTGTAATTGACAAATAAGCTTCAATATAGATAAGTGTGAGGTAGTACATTTTGGTAGTAAGAATAAGGAGGCCACATACACTTTGGAAAATAAGGGGAGCAGAGGAATCTGGGGGTACAGATACACAAATCAGTAAAAGTAGCGGCGCATGTTAATAAGACCATAAAAAAGCAAACACAGCACTGGGGTTCATTTCTGGGGAGACAGAATTGAAAATCAGAGAAGTTATGTTAAACTTGTATAGAACCTTGGTTGGACCACATTTGGAGTACTGCAAACAGTTCTGGTCTCCATATTATAAAAAGGATATTGAGGCTCTGGAGAAGGCTCAAAAAAGATTTACCAGAATGATACCAGAACTGAGAGGTTATAGCTATCAGGAAAGATTGAACAGGCCTGGGCTCTTTTCTCTAGTAAAGAGAAGACCGAGGGGTGACCTGATAGAGGTTTTTAAGATTATGAAAGGGTTTGATGGGGTAGTTGTTGAGGCGACTAGCATAGATGCACTTAAGGGGAAGCTAGATAAACACATGAGGGAAGAAAGGAATAGAAGGATATGTTGATGGGGTTAGAAAGGGTGGGTGGAGGCTCATGTGGAGCATAAACACTGGAATGGACCTGTTGGGTTGAATGGCCTGTTTTTGTGCTGCAAATACTCTAACTAAAAGGAACAAAATTAAATTAATTTAAAATCCCAACTAGACAGAAGCTTGAATATGTATATATTTTTTGAATTCAATATAAATATGCTAGGGCTCTTTCCTCTAAGAAAGAAAGACTTGCATTTATATAACGCCTTTCACGACCACCAGACATCTCAAAAAGTGCTTTACAGCCAATTAAGTACTTTTTGGCGTGTAGTCACTTTTGTAGTGTGGGAAACGCAGCAGCCAATTTGCGCATAGCAATGTGATAATGACCAGAGAATTTGTTTTTGTTATGTTAATTGAGGGATAAATATTGGCCAGGACACCAGGGATAACTCCCCTGCTCTTTGAAATAGTGTCATGGGATCTTTTACGTCCACCTGAGCGAGCAGACGGGGCCTCGGTTTAACGTCTCATCCAAAAGACAGCACCTCTGACATTGCAGCTCTCCCTCAGCACTGTACTAGCGTGTCAGCCTAGACTTATATGTTCAAGTCCCTGGAGTGGGACTTGAACCCACAACCTTCTGACTCAGAGGTAAGTGTGCTACCCACTGAGCCACAGCTGACACTGAAAAGAGAAGACTGAGGAATGACCTGATAATGGTCTTTAAGATTATGGAAGGGTTTGATAGGGTAGATGCAGAGAAGATGTTTCCACTTGTGGGGGAGGCCAGAACTGGGGGCCATAAATATCAGATAGTCACTAATAAATCCAATAGGGAATTCAGGAGAAACTTCTATACCCAGAGAGTGGTTAGAATAAGGAGTAGTTGAGGTGAATAGCATAGATATATTTAAGGGGAAGCACGTGAGGGAGAAAGGAATAGAAGAATATGTTGCTAGGGTTAGATGAAGTAAGGTGGGAGGAGGCTCGATGGAGCATAAACGCCGGCATGGACCTGTTGGGACTAATGGCCTGTTTCTGTGCTGTAAATACTATGTAATGCAGCATGCTACATATGACAGAATACTGGACTCTGCGACTGCCTAGTGCTGTAGTGAACTGGTGCATTGTATTAAAGTGGGAGGACATTGATTCATGGTCATGATAAATTTCTCTCAGCCAGGGTGCTTTCAAGGACATGAAGAAAGAAGTTTCTCAGAAACAAACGAAAAAAGACTTGGACAAGTTGCCCAGGCTGCTCATACACACCTTCCTTAACACAACAGCAAAATACTGCAGACGCTGGAAATCTAAAATAACAACAGAAAATGCTGGAAACACTCAGCAGGCCAGGCAGCATCCGTAGAGAGAGAAACAGAGTTAACGGTTCAGGTCTGTGACCTAACAAAGGGTCATCGACCTGAAACGTTAACTCTGTTTCTCTCTCCACGGATGCTGCCTGGCCTGCTGAGAGTTTCCAGCATTTTCTGTTGTTCTTTCACACCTTCCTTAAGGCAGGTTAGAGAGAGAGGAACTGGCAGAAACATTGAAACAATTCAACTACATGCCCTCTTGGCTGTAAGGGAGGGGCCATCACAAAATGGCTACACAGAAGAACATTTTGTCACCTATTAAAAGCTTCAGTTCTGCTTCCAGGTTCCACAAATACTTAAGGTCTTAAGAAATACTGGCTCAACTTTCAAAAAAATATGCACAGCAAAGCTAATTTTCTACTTGCTATTCATATTTTTTGGTAATAATTCACGCCAGAACTTTTTTCAAAGTACTTGAGGGTCTTTCTAAAAATATGGATTCTTGAGTAAAGTTTAAATTTAATGGATAGTATGAAAGCATACATGCAAGAGTGAGCCACTCTCAACATCAACAAGGAATCCTGCACTAGCAAGTTAAGTTGTGGAAGCTGTAAAGAGGAAATTTGAAAAATTCAGTTATTTTATTTTATGGCAGACTTTGACAGCCTAGTAGAGAAATAATGCATTTAATTTTTACTTTGATAAACCAAGAAACAGCTTGCTATTATGGTACACGGCCAGACTTGTGTGCTTTTTTTTTTTTTTAATTGGATGCCCTCCGCCTCTTGTCAAAAGGGCAACTATGACATTTAATCAACAAATGATGAAAACTTCACAAGGACCTTCTGGGGAAAATACAATTTCTACAAAAGCCCAATCAGTGACTTACAAAACTGACCCGAACTGTTGCTGGAAATATATAAAAATCTAAAAAAAATTATACTGAGAGGCAAGTCACAGATATACATCAACAACGCTGGATCAGTAAAGACTGGATAACTGGGCACATGCTGGACAGAGTTCGAGGTGACAACACTGCCTTGGAAAGAATTTCACAGGCAAGGGGAAGTGTTGATGGTATTGAAATGTAGGGTTTTTTTTACTCTCAATTATTTTTTCCACTTTTCCCTCCAACTCAGACTTCTGCTCTCGCATACTTCTTTTTGACTATGCAATTCTTCGGTTTGTATCTTTCGTTATATAGGTGCTTTGGAGACTGCCAATGGGGATGGTTGAAGATGAGCACATACTTTCTTTAGCACTCACCTCTGAAGCTGGGTGCCAGGGCTAACTGAGTTTGTAGCAGCTCAAGTGGCTGGAGTAAGAGTCGGGTGCAAGAGGAAGTTTTGAGCGGATAGATTCACTGTTCCAGCACCACCTGATCTTGCTGACAGGAGCAAAAAGAGGCAAGAAAGAAAAAAAAACCTGGCCCCAGCTCCCTCTATTACCAACAAAAGCTGAATTATTATATTGAACAAAAATATACCATTTGATAATGTGAATGAAGTGCATCAACAATTATTTAATTTGCATGGACAGGTGTTCGTTTTCCCCACAGTAAACTAAAAAGCAGTATATGTGTGTTTATAAGGAACTATAAATGTAGCTTTGTTCATACTCATCATCATCTATATACACTACAGCGTTCAGAAGATTTTTCCCTCGACGGGGTTAGATAAAACAGCCAAATTTGACTTTTCCTTTGACAATTTTTCTTGCATGAAGTATTGAGGACAAAGTAACATGGATGACTAAAACATCTGTCAGTCATTGTCCTTCATCTCTGTAAACCCCAGAGAAAAATCAGATGAAAGGGTTCTCTTTCTGACAGCTGTGGCCACATGTGAATTGACCTCTGACAGTCATAATCTTCACCCTAGTAACTCAGTTTGAGCTTTCTAAAACTGCTTGGAATTAGACACCTTTTCAGCACGCTCACTCGGGGAGTGGCACAGAATTAAGTGCACAGAATGGAAAGGTTTCCCAGGGAGGTTGGGCAGGAGAAAGAAGAATGATGTGACATTCTTCTCAATTTTCTTTTCATGACCAGAACTTGATTAAGCCTTTTCAATTGCTGCAGAATTGCATACTACCAGAATATTTGATACAGTTTTTTATATTACACTATTAGCAACATAGTGGACGTTGACAAGTACATCATAGAAATATCAATATATGCTGACATATTCACAAATTTAAAAATCCAGCGCTGGTGGTGCACAATTTCCCAATACGCTGATGTACATCAATGTGCACTTTAACAGAAGTAAAATCGCAGTCTGGTTTAAATGCTACCAATGAAGTCTGTCAAACAATATTAAACCTGCAGTCAGATGCATATGGTATGCAATGCTACCAAATCTGTGTGTCTCAGTTCAACCACAAGTGGAATTTCTTGCTGTACTGAGAAGTGATCTTTAACCAAAGGCTATGGTCTATTTAACAATGAGGCAGCTCTGATCTAAACTCAAATCTTATCAACTGCTACCTTTTTAAAATGCACTATTGCATTATCAACTTACTCTGAAAACATGTCAGAAAAAACTTTTATTATATGAACAAAATGACAGCCAAGTAATATGCCGACTACAATTATATTTTCCTCTTCATTGTTTTTATGACTGTGACTTTTAGTTTTGTGTGAAATACAGATAGTCACACTTCCGAAAAAGGACATTTTCTGGCATGACTAATTGCTAGTTATTCAAAACAGACAAGGAGAATCATAAAAAAGTATAGAAGCAATCCCATCAAGTTTACCCCTTTTACAGACCGTGTACAATATACCCTATCCTTGACGTTATTGGACACATTAAAGCTCTTGATGGAATATTCTGCATAAACGTCCCTTACCCTAATGGAAGTTGAGCAAAACTCTAAGATATCCATCCATTTGCACAATTCAACGTTGCATTTCACACAATAGCCTCATCCCCCAAAGCTCCAGAAACAAAGGAAGCAGCATTCTTTCCTAGAACAGAATCGTCCTATAGCCTTCAATCCTGTCCCCAGTGCGAAGAGTTCATCAACACAGCAATGACTGTATTTGCCAGGAGTCTGTTTCATGTATTCCCTACTTGGTTAGAAAATAAGTTTCATGGAATCTCCTAGGCTCAGTGGAGACATGTTAATTTTGAACCTGCATTTCCAAGACCCCAAGGCTCTATGGTATTCATCTAATTGTCCTGCAAACAGAAAAGCTTGGACACGATCTTTTTTCAGTAAAATATTTCTCCCCTTTCTCTTCTGAAGGTACTCGATTGTGCTCGGAAATAGGCCCATGCGAGCCAGTAGTTGGGGCAAATTTTCCTGCGAGTGTCAGCAGAATATTTTACCAAAGGGGGGGGGGGGGGGTGACGGGGTGGAAACAAAGCATCACATTTGAACTTGATATCTGCACATATGCATTTCTAGCAGAGCTCACTCTCTAGTGATCATTGGCTAATTTCCCTCACCGCCCCCCCCCCACCACCCCAACCTCCAACCAAAGGGACACACTGCAGTGGCCCTACAGCTCCCCAACATTGATGGGGAATCAAACCTGGGACCCTCTGGTTTGCATGGCTCAGATACACATTGCTTTTATTTAATAAGTTTTCGAGATTTCCCCCTCAGCATTTGAAAGACCTAGATTTTATGTGCCCTCAATTTTCTTCTTACTCGTCGATTATAACTTGCAGATACGCTCTGGAATCAACCTGGTTGCCCTTCTCTAAACACTCTCCAAAACATCAATGCCTGCTTGAAGGTCGTATGCCAAAAATTGTCTATAATTTCCAAATGCAACCTCACCAATGATCATTATAGGTTAGAATAACTTGCTTCAGTTTATAGGAACATAGGAATAGGCGGCCATTCAGCTGCTCGAGCCTGTTCTGCCATTCAATTAGATCATGGCTGATCGATACCTCAACTCCATTTACCCATCGTTATCCATATCCCTTGACAGCCTTACCTAACAAAAATCTATCAAACTCAGTAGTGAAAATTTCAATTAAAACAGCATCCACAGCCTTTTGGGGGAGAGAATAGCATATTTCCACTACCCTTTGTGTGAAAAAATGCTTCCGGATTTCATTCCTGAATGGCCTAGCTCTGACTTTAAGATTATGCCCTTTTTTCTGGATTTTCCAATCAAAGGAAACAGTTTCTCTGTATCTATCTGATGGGCCTTCAATAACCACAAAACTAGAAGTTATAGACTTAAACAAGTTGGCTTTTAATCACTAAGATCAGAGCTAACATCTCAACACGCCGACTGGTTCACAGGAATGAGTCATACAGATCCTGGGATCTTTATGTAAGAGAAGTCAGGGGCGGAGGCAAGAGCCAAGACCTGGAACCTCCCAGGTTAGTCGGGAAAGAGGAAGTGAAACTATACACAGTGGGGGAGGGTAATATACATGAGTGCAAAACGACTACAGGATCAAGACAAACAGATTTCATTACATTCACCCCTTCTATAGATTTAGTCCATCGGGGTGATGTTTCTTAAAAGTTGGTATAAGTGAGTCTGTCAGGAGGTTTTGCAGTTCTCAGTGATCGGCGCAAAGCCGGTTGGGGTGCCTCTAGGGGAGTGGATTCTGGTTCCTCCGCTGTCCGGGCCTCCGCAGTGTCTTCCAGGTTATCTGCAGTGTCCTCCAGGTTAAAGTTGGGTACTGATACCTCTGGGCGTGTAAAGTCTGTGGGTTGTGCAGTGAATAAATACACAGACTTCAGAAGTAACCAACAAACAGGTCTTTACTAGTCGAAGGTCCGGGCGAATCTGCCCCAGCAATCCTGCCACAACACTTATATGCTGGTGTGGTCACTATCGGTATTACAGTATACAGAAGCCAAACAAATAGTGCCACACCTAAAGTAGTTCTCTTAAAGGTGAACGGTTACATTCAATAGTTCCCTTAAAGGTAGACGGGTACATACACTACAATCCTCCCTTTTTAGCTTATTACTTACAGAGTCTCCGTTAAACATACATATCTTCAACTTCCTATAAACAAATTACAGATATAATCTCGGTGGAGTCAATGTCATATAAAACAATTTACAGATATAATCTCGGTGGGAACAGTTCACAGGTTCAGTCTCTGCGGAAACAGTTCATAGATTCAGTCTCTGATCTTGACTCGTTCCGAACAACATTTCTTTGGTGTAGCCGGTTCACCTGGCTAGCGTGACTCCTCCATAGCCTTTTTCTTGACGTAACAGCTTGAACTTTCGTCCTGTTGAACCAGCAGTGCGGACTTTTACAACCAACTGGCTGTCTTGACATTTTCCAGTTTTTCAACTAATTTAGCTCCTTTCGTAGTGTTCCGCCTGAGATGGTAGAAGTGCTAATATTTTAGACAGTTATTATCTTCTGCTTCTTCTTTTTCTTTTCTGCCTTTTTGAAACTCTCGGAGCTCCTTTCTCGGCTGCCAGCTGTAGCGCCACCAACTCTCTATGTTCCTTAGACCTTAAGTGCTTCCTCCGGATTTCAGCACTTTGGGAGTTTTCATCACAAGCTGGGCAGACCACATCCTCGTAATATTCAGTGTCACTCAACAGGTCATGGTAATATTCAGGTTCGTCCTGAGTTAGGCCAGCAAGAGAGCCTTCTTCTTCCTCCTCACCCGTCTGGACGTTAGCCGACGGTGGTTCCTTCCCTAGACATCTTTCTTGAAAAGACTTCTTCATGCATTCATATTCATCCCGCTCTTCCTGGGTTGTCTGCCATTCCTTCACTACTGACCTCATTTGTGAGTTCAATACCTTCCCTTCCACCGGGGATTGCGGTATCAGGCTATTTAATCCTTCTACTGAAGCAGCTGTTTCAACATTCTTCTGTTCACATTGACGTGATTCAACGAACTCTTCATAGAGTAAACTGTAACACAAAATCTGTGTTGCCATCTCAGTTATTTCTGTAACTTTTGGGAGCTCCGAATTCCTTCCCTTTGCAGATTGAAGCTCGTGTTCCCATTGTGGAGTCTTGTCTCTCAGCATGTGAAGGAGTTGGCTGACCGTTAACTCTTCCGCGGGGACTCTGTGGATCAGAGTCTTCACCATTTCATCCACCTTTCCCTCCAATGCTTTCACCTTCCTTTCCTCTTGTACTTTTGTAAGAAATCACACAACACCAGGTTATAGTCCAACAGCTTTATTTGAAATCACAAGCTTTCGGAGCGCTGCTCCTTCTTCAGGTGAAGTGGAGAAATGCATAAAGACACAGCTTATATAGTCAGAGAATCATGTCAGATGTTTACAGGTAACCTTTCCAACTGCCATTTGTCACACCTCGGCAGAGAGATAATCACAGCAGTCAAAGGTGTGAATGGTGTCCAAACAGGTCAGTCAGGGAAACATTACATCAAAGAACAATGAGGTGGGGTCACAAAGGGTCAAATATTGCAGATGCTGGGGTCTGTATGAAAAACAAAAAAAGACAAAAAACATTTTTTTGGGCTGGAAATCACAGCAGGTCCGGCCGCATCTGTGTAGAGAGAACAAGCCAATGTCGACTCGAGTCTGGATGACCCTGCATCAGGTGGGGTTACATGTAGCGTGACATGAACCCAAGATCTCGGTTAAGGCCGTCCTCATGGGTGCGGAACTTGGCTATCAGTTTCTGCTCGACGATTTTGCGTTGTCATGTGTCTCGAAGGCCACCTTGGAGAATGCTTACCCGAAGATCGGAGGCTGAATGTCCTTGACTGCTGAAGTGTTCCCCGACTGGGAGGGAACACTCCTGCCTGGTGATTGTTGCGCGGTGTCCGTTCATCCGTTGTCGCAGTGTCTGCATGGTCTCGCCGATGTACCATGCTCCGGGGCATCCTTTCCTGCAACATATGAGGTAGACAACGTTGGCCGAGTCACATGAGTATGTACCATGTACCTGGTGGGTGGTGTCCTCACGTGTGATGATGGTATCTGTGTTGATGATCTGGCATGTCTTGCAGAGGTTGCTGTGGCAGGGTTGTGTGGTGTCGTGGTCGCTGTTCTCCTGGAAGCTGGGTAATTTGCTGCGAACGATGGTCTGTTTGAGGTTAGGCGGCTGTTTGAAAGCGAGTAGTGGAGGCGTGGGGATGGCCTTAGCGAGGTGTTCGTCGTCATCGATGACATGTTGAAGGCTGCGAAGAACATGGCGTAGTTTCTCCGCTCCGGGGAAGTACTGGACGACGAAGGGTACTCTGTTGGTTGTGTCCCGTGTTTGTCTTCTGAGGAGGTCTATGCGATTTTTCGCTGTGGCCCGTCGGAACTGTCGATCGACGAGTCGAGCGTCATATCCCGTTCTTACAAGCGCGTCTTGTACTTTGGTTTCAAGCACTCGAAGAAGTTGCGCCTTGATGCTCCCAAGCTCATTTTCAGAGCCCATTCTTACAGTCTCTGTGTTTCTTACAGTTTCCTTCCCTTCCACTGAAAGGATTCCCAGTTGACTCTGCTCTTCAAGTCGTTGAACCTCGGTCATTGCCGCCTCATATTTGTCTTGGGTTTCCTCCAATATTTTTATGAGTTCTTGGACATCTTGGCCTAGAAATTGAGTTTGTGCTGCGCCGGGGCTTAACGCCGGAAATTTAGCGCCGGTGCTAAGTCGCGCTGTGCGCGCCAAAAATTCAGTAGCACCGCGCCCAAACGGCTGCCGACGCTACTGAAGGCTGTTTGCGCCTGAAAACTGGCGCTACGCGCCGCATTGCGGCGCTATGGCGCCCGATGCGGTGCGGCAGGCTCGGGAAGTGCAGGCCTCCTCCTTCAGTTAAGGAGGAGCTGCCTGCACCCGCCCGCTGGCCGGTTAAATCGCCACAAAAATGAGCCCGGCACCTCGGGGAAGTGCCGGGCTCGCAGCCGAGAAGCATCTGTTCCGCGGGGGGGGGGGGGTGGGGGAGTCCGGGGGGGGAGGTGCGGGCAGGCGGCCGGCGGGAAAGCGGCCGGCCGCCGCTCCACCTTTATGCGCCGGCGCAAAGTCGTGTAAGACTCTGTTGCCAGAGTCTTAGTTGCGGCTGCCACGGGCAAGGCGGCCGCAACTGAATTTCGGCGCTGGGGCCCGTCACCACGGCAACCGGGACGCTGCGCACACCGATGACGTCATCGGTGCCGGCGCAGCGCTACCGGTGTAACGCCGATGTTGGGCCCTAGTCAATTTCAAAACCGGCTGTAAGTCCAGCGCAATGCCCTCTAGCGCCGCAAAATGGGCGCTAAGCCCACTCAATTTCTAGGCCCTTGTCTTTCATGTTCTGCCATGTCTTTCACCGCTAAATTCTCATCTATGGATGGAACTTCTACCGATGAGTCTGTCTTGGCCTTGAGCTCATCAAGAATTTCCTGCAGCCTTTGGACTTCTTGCTCATGTTCAACCTTTAGTTGTTCATATGCTTCTACTGAAACTAGCTTTTCAGAGGTTGCCGAGTTAATCCCCTCCAGAATTGTAGCCTGGGCCTGTTCATACTGTTCTTTCCACTTCTCACACTCTGCTTGTAAGGAGTCGTAGAGAAGAACTGGAATAAAATCCCGGCTTCCTGAAGATTCCTCTTCATTTGCTTCTTTCGCAATTTCCTGTTGGAGTTCAGCCAAGGCTGCTATGCTATCTGCCTCTTCAAGTCTCACTGCCATCAAATCTTCTTTATTCTTGCAGTCTATCTCAGTCATTTTCCCTTTATTTTCATTTAACTGAGTGATAAGCTCCTCTTGCAACATGGCCACATTATTCACATCAGGTAAAGAAGCGTTTCTCTTTTCCACGTCCAATTGCAGAACAAAATCCTCAGTGTAGCGTGGTTTGCCTTTATGCTGTATCTCTAGATCATGCAAATATTCTAACTCCTGAACATCATAAGGGAGGTGCGATCGGTAATTGGTCACGATGGCTCTATGGTCGCTCTCTGCTTGAGCCAGCAGGTTCTGTTGTCTTTCCAGACTCTCCCATTCGGTGTCATAGAACTTTTTCATTGTTTTCATCTCTTGTACGAGACGGTAACTTAATTGTTCGAATTGTTGTCGTACTTTGAAATAACGTTGAGTTCGAGCTCGGTGTTCCTCCGTAATGCATATGTCTGTGACTTGAACAGACTCAGAATTCTCTGTCTTTATGCACGCCATCGTTTTTCCAACCTTAGTCAGTGAGTTCATGTTAACCTTGTTTTTCATACGTGGGCTGGACTTATCGTCTTCCGGCTCAGAGTCTGAGCTGCTTGTCTGCACCGAGTCCTCACTCGTCATTGCTTGTAGGTAGTGCCATTCCATGTCTATTTTCTTGATCCACTCCCGTCCTAGAAGTGGTGGTCCTCCCTCATGTAGTACATACAAGTTCATTCTTGGGTGTTCTTTACCCCTATCTCTCACCTTGACTCTTATTTTTCCCATGGGGTATGCTTTATGCCCCGTGTATGTCTGCAATACGAACTTGGTATCTCTTAAGGGTATGTGTGAGAATAGCCGGTGGTAATCCCCTCGATTTATGACTGATACAGCTGATCCAGTGTCCAACTCCATTTTCACTTGGACTCCAGCTATTTTTAGCATGACCCAGATAGTTTGTAGGTCAGCTTCCTTACTCACATGGTGGATACTCAGACTACCCAGCTCCTGGCCGTTTGGATCTGAGTCTGGATTCTGTTCGTCTGAACTCTTCTCAGCCCCCTTGTATACCTTGTTGTACTTTTCTTGTGATGGCTTCCTTTGGTTGTTGGTCTTCTTCCCTGACCGGCATACCTTAGCGACGTGACCCAGTTTGCCACATTTCCTACATTCTTGGTTCTTAAACCAGCATTGATTCTGGTCGTGTGTTGTCTTCCCACAACGATAGCATTTTGTTGTACTCGAGGTAATTTGGTCCACCCCGAGCGCCGCCGCCTTTAGTTGCATTTCCGCCGTTCCTTTCGCTGCGGCTTCGTGTGATGCGGCTATAAGGACAGCCCTGTCAAGTGTAAGGTCGTTCTCTTCTAGTAGGCGCTTTTGCGTCCCTTCCAAGGACAATCCGCCTACGAACTTGTCTCGCAGTGCCTCTGTCAGATTCCCTCCGAACTGGCAGTATTTCGCTAGCCTACGCAGTTCGACCAAGTATTCTGCATTGTTTTCGTCTTTCCGTTGCGTTCTTGCATAGAATTTGAATCGTTCAGCCAACATCAACGGTGTGGGGTTCAAGTGGTCCTTCAGAACAACTACAATCTCTTCGAAAGACTGATCCACCGGTTTAGCTGGTGCTAGTAAATCCTTCAAGAGCCCGTATGTCTTTGCGCCCATCGAGTTTAACAATGTTATCGCCTTGTCGTCTTCCTCTATTTTGTTGGCTTCACAATAGATCTCGATGCGTTCCACGTACGTGGCCCAGTCTTCTATCTCAGAATTAAAATCATTAATATTCCCTCGCTTAGGCATCTTTCTTCCCTTGGGAGCAGCACCAGTATTTCATTAAGTATTCTTATTTATTTGTTTATTTCTAAGATGGCGGTTTTCCCGCGAATATGGCGGTTTCCCGCTCTTCCTTTCTCTCCCCGCCCACTTCAATGGCGGTATGTCAATCAAGATGGCGGTTTCCCGCTCTTCCTTTCTCGCCCCGCCCACTTCAATGGCGGTTTCCCGCTTCTGGCGTCTTCTCCGCCTAATGGCGGCTTCCCGCGTTTCTTCCCGGTGGAAGGGGTACGCTTCCCCCCACAGCGGACAGGTTCAGCCGCTGGCTGGCTACTGCACAGCTCCCCTTACTCGGCTATGTCTTTTCCTCCCGCCCGCACGGTTCTACCGGCGCTGGGTACACCCCGTTAACGGAGGACAGTTCAGCCGCTGGACTGGCTCTCGCGCAGTCTCTCTCTCCGTACCCGGCTCTGTCGCTCTCTCACCCGCACGTTCGGTGTTACCGGCCCTGGGTACCCCGTTGGTGGAGAACAGCTCAGCCGCTGGACTGGCTCTCGCGCAGTCTCTCACCCCGTTTTCGGCTGTGTCTCTCACCCACTCCCGCACGTTCGGTTTTGCCGGCTCTGAGTACCCCGTTGGTGGAGAACAGCTCAGCCGCTGGACTGGCTCCTCGCAGTCTCTCTCTCCGCACCCGGCTCTCACCCGCACGGTTCCCGTTCGCCTCCCCAGCCCTCTCGCAGACCGGTGTTTCCCTCCCCGGCTGCGGCTGGGTTTCTCTTCCCGCGCCTACTCGCAGGCTCAGCGCTTCGTGGCTGCGGTCACTGCCCGGATTTTTCCCGCCGATCGCAGTCCGGCTGTCACCCGACGCCGTTGAACCCGACTTTTGGCCGGCACAGCTCCCCCTCGACCGAGGTCGAGTGCTCTGCCCTTATCCTCCGGATACTTCTACACCTTCCCCTACTCACAGTCTCTTCGGCCGCCTTGTTTCTTGCTGGTCGGCTCACTCCGCACCGTGGCAGAAGGGTAGTCAGTGCCTGTTGCTGATACAGCTTTTGTTGTTAGTCTTCCTGCTTTCTGTTGTTGCAGCCTCGTGTTTTCTTTTGGTAGCACGACGAGGGCGGTTGTCTCTCTTCGACGCTCTTCGTTGCTTTTGGTAATCTTGCCGCAGGGTACGATCGGACTCGTCGCCACTGTAAAGTCTGTGGGTTGTGCAGTGCATAAATACACAGACTTCAGAAGTAACCAACAAACAGGTCTTTACTAGTCGAAGGTCCGGGCGAATCTGCCCCAGCAATCCTGCCACAACACTTATATACTGGTGTGGTCACTATCGGTATTACAGTATACAGAAGCCAAACAAATAGTGCCACACCTAAAGTAGTTCTCTTAAAGGTGAACGGTTACATTCAATAGTTCCCTTAAAGGTAGACGGGTACATACACTACAGGGCGTCCTGTCTCTTTGTAGTGTAGGTCTTCATCGGGTAGTCTCCCATCGTTCTCTCCGCTCCCCGAGGGAGCGAGGTCTTTTATGGAAACAGTGTCCTCTCGCCCGTCAGAGTATTCGATATAGGCGTACTGAGGGTTTGCATGGAGGAGCTGTACCTTTACCACAAGGGGGTCCATTTTATGGCCTCTCACGTGCTTCCGCAATAGTACTGTCCCCGGAGACGTCAGCCACGCGGGTAGAGATATGCCCGAGGTGGATTTCCGGGGGAAAACGAACATCTTTTCGTGAGGGGTAGCGTTAGTGGCAGTACATAACAGAGACCTTATGGAGTGGAGCACGTCTGGGAGGACTTCCTGCCAGCGGGAGGTCGGAAGGCCTTTTGACTTTAAGGCTAACGTGACAGCCTTCCAAACAGTAGCATTCTCCCTTTCCACTTGCCCATTACCCCGGGGGCTGTAGCTAGTGGTTCTGTTAGTGGCTATCCCCTTCGAGAGCAAGAACTGGCGCAGCTCGCCACTCATGAATGACGTCTCCCTATCGCTGTGTATGTAGTTCGGCATGCCAAACATGCAGAATAGATTACAGAGACACTTGATGACCGTGGCACTAGTCATGTCTGGGCAGGGAATGGCGAAGGGGAAGCGGGAATATTCATCAATGATATTGAGGAAGTATACGTTATGGTCGGCAGAGGGAAGGGGTCCCTTGAAGTCCAGACTTAGGCGCTCGAATGGCCGTGTGGCTTTGATAAGGTGTGCACGGTCAGGCCTGTAGAAACGAGGCTTGCATTCCGCACAGATGCGGCAGGCTCTGGTCATTGCCCTGACCTCCTCGATGGAGTGGGGCAGATTGCGGGACTTTATAAAATGGTATAGTCAGGTGACCCCTGGGTGACAGAGGTCGTTGTGGAGACCCTGTAATTTGTCCGTATGAATGCTGGCACACATTCCCCGCGATAGGGCGTCTGGGGGTTCATTAAGGGCTCCCGGCCTGTACATAATATCATAGTCGAACGCGGATAGTTCGATCCTCCGAGTATTTTGTCATTCTTGATTTTCCCCCTTTGTTTGTTATTAAACATGAAAGCCACCGACCGCTGGTCGGTGAGCAGGGTGAAACGTTTGCCGGCTAGGTAGTGTCTCCAGTGCCGCACTGCCTCCACTATAGCCTGTGCCTCCTTCTCGACAGAAGAGTGCCTGATTTCAGGTCCCTGAAGGGTTCGGGAGAAGAAGGCCACAGGTCTCCCAGCCTGATTGAGGGTCGCAGCTAAGGCAAAGTCTGACGCATCGCTTTTGACTTGAAAGGGAATGCATTCGTCTACCGCACACACTGCAGCCCTTTCAATGTCCTGTTTAATACTGGTGAAAGCCTCCCGAGCTTCAGCTGATAGTGGGAAGGACGTCGATTTAATGAGGGGTCGGGCCTTATCAGAGTAATTGGGCACCCATTCGGCATAATACGAAAAAACTCCCAGGCACCTTTTTAAAGCTTTGGGATTGTGTGGCAGGGGCAGTTCCTTTAGGGGGCGTAATCGGTCAGGGTCCGGTCCAATTACCCCATCTTCCACCACACAGCCGAGGATACAGAGACGGGTTGTGTTGAAGACACATTTGTCTTCGATGTAGGTTAGATTTAGCTTTAGGGCAGTTTTTAAAAATCTTGCAAGATTTAGATCGTGGTCTTGCTGGTTGTGCCCGCAGATAGTGACATTGTCCAGATAGGGGTAGGTAGCTTGTAGTTTATTCTCGTCAACCATGCGGTCCATCTCACGTTGGAAGACCGAGACCCCATTTGTTACCCCGAAGGGCACTCTGAGAAAATGGTAGAGGCGCCCGTTCGCCTTGAAGGCGGTGTATGGGCGGTCCTCCGTTCTAATAGGGAGCTGGTGATACGCGGATTTGAGGTCGATAGTCGAGAAGACTCGGTATTGCGCAATCTGGTTGACCATTTCTGATATGCGGGGTAAAGGGTAGGCGTCCAGCTGGGTATAAATATTAACAGTCTGGCTGTAGTCAATTACCATCCGTTTCTTTTCGCTATTTTTAACTATGACTACTTGGGCACGCCACGGGCTGGTACTGCATTCAATAATGCCTTCCCGCAGGAGTCTGTCCACTTCCGCTTTGATAAAGTGTCTGTCTTCCAGACTGTACCGTCTACTTTTGGTCGCTATGGGCCTACAGTTCGGAGCGAGATTAGCGAATAAAGAGGGCGGGCTGATTTTTAAGGTTGATAGGCCACAGACTGTGAGTGGTGGCTGAGACCCGCCATATGCTACCGTGACACTTTCGTGGTGGCACTGGAAGTCCAGGCCCAAGATTACATTAACACAGAATTCTGGCATCACGAGGAGTTTAAAAACCTTGTAGTCCGTGCCTTTTACAGTCAGTGTTACCACACAGTAGCCCAAAATGTCCGAAGTGTGGGGCTTAGCAGCCATAGCAATTCTGCTCCGTGTAGGGGTTACTGTTAATGAGTGCCGCCGTACCAGGTTAGGGTGGATAAAACTCTCGGTACTCCCACAGTCAATTAAACATTTCGTTAAATTCCCGTTTACCTGTATGTCCATCATGGATTTTGTCAACGGGTGTGGCCTGGATTGATCCACCGTGATCGAAGCCACTGTTGGGCCCTGGGCGGCCGTTGAGTCGGGAAAAGATGGCGGATCCCAAGATGGCGGCCCGCACAGCACGCATGAGGCAGTGACGGAGTTGGAAATTGGATTCCCCCTGCAGGCTTTGCTAAAATGCCCCTTTTTCTTATATTTGAAGCATGTAGCGTCCTTCGCTGGGCATCGTTGTCTGGGGTGCTTGGCCTGGCTGCAGAAGTAGCATTTCGGGCCTCGAGACATTGCCGCTGTAGTAGGACTCCTGGGTGAACTTGTGTGTGGGGACTCCGGCGGCGTAGAGCTGGTCTGAGACCTGGATGGGGAAGATGGCTGATTCCAAGATGGCGGCCCCCTCGGCGCGCACGAGGCGGTGAGGGCCGCATGGCCGGAAGAATAAGAGTCAGAGTTTCTCTGGGCCACGTCCAGCGATCGCGCAGTGGCCACTGCCTTTTTAAAGTCCAGGACCTCCTTCTCCAGCAGTCTCTGCCGGATATAATTCGATTTGAGGCCCGTGATGAAGGAATCGTGGACCAATTCGTCAGAGTACGCGTTGGCCGTCACGGCCTTGCAGTTACAGTCCCGGACCAGGTCCTTTAGGCCCTGTAAGAAATCGTCCATTGATTCCTCTGGTCACTGCCTGCGTGTAGCCAGCAGATGTCTGGCGTACACTTCGTTTACCGGCCTCTGGTATTGGGCCTCCAGGATAGTGAAGGCCTCCGTGTAAGAGGTGGCGTCCCGGATGAACGAATAAATCCGATGACTTACGCGAGTAGTCAGTAGACTCAGTTTATCTACCTCGCTAGCGGATGAGGCCCCCGCGAAGAGTTCGAAGCATTTGAGCCAGTGTCCAAATTGATTTGATGCTTCAGCAGAATGTGGATCCAAGTCCAGATGCTCTGGTTTTAGGAGTCGATCCATCCTAGTATTCTTTAGTGATTAAAATTGATGGGCCTTCAATAACCACAAAACTAGAAGTTATAGACTTAAACAAGTTGACTTTTAATCACTAAGATCAGAGCTAACATCTCAACACGCCGACTGGTTCACAGGAATGAGTCATACAGATCCTGGGATCTTTATGTAAGAGAAGTCAGGGGCGGAGCCAAGAGCCAAGACCTGGAACCTCCCAGGTTAGTCGGGAAAGAGGAAGTGAAACTATACACAGTGGGGAAGGGTAATATACATGAGTGCAAAACGAATACAGGATCAAGACAAACAGATTTCATTACACTATCCCATCGAATCCCTTGTCATTTTGAACACCTCAATTAGCTCACCCCGCAATCTTCTATACTCAAGGGAAGAGAAGCCAGGTTTATCCAACCTGTTCTAAAAAAAAAAATGAACCCTTTAAGCCCTGGCATCATTCTGGTGAATCTGGGTTGTACCCACTCCAAGGCCAATATATCCTTCCTGAGGTACAGTGCCCAGAACTGAACCAAGTACTCCACAGTTCTGACCAAGGCTCTGTACAACTGAAGCATCACTTTCTCACCTTTGTATTCCAGCTCTCTTGAGATAAAGGCTAACATTCCATTATCTTTTTGATTACTTTTTGTACCTGTCCACTGGCTTTTAGTGATTTGCATATAGTGCGACCTAAATCCCTTTGCTCCTCCACAGTTCCTAGTTTCTCACCATGAAGAAAATATTCTATTTGACTTTCTTGGAAAAAAAGTGGATGACCACACTCTTCCTCACATTGAACTCAATTTACCACAGTTTTGTCCACTCACTTAATCTGTCTATGTCCCTTTGTAACTGCTCCCATCTGGACAATTTACAGTACTGTGCCTCCTAACTTAGTGTCATCTGCAAACTAGGATAACAACTCTATTCCTTTGTCCAAGTCATTGATAAATATGGTGATGATAATCAATTGTCCTTGATCTCTACCTTGGTATTTGATTAACTTTCTTGATAACGGGATCACACTGACACAAAAGTCTCAATCAATAATTACATTCACATTCTTTTCCACCTTTGCAAACTGACATCTGTAACCGTGTATTTATCTGCATTAAAATCCATCTGCTTAGTTGGTCCATATGGCTCAATTTTCTCCTTCTGTGCATTTGTTACTGGCTACTTGGCTTAGTGCAATTAGCAAATTTTACAATATTGAACAAGAAATATTTTTCTCCAAGTCAACTATAAATAGTGTGAACAGCACAAGATCACTGCAGAACTCCACCAGTCACTGCCATTTGTCACCAGCTGCTTCCTTTTGTCAAGCCAGTTTTCAATCTTGCTAGCTGATCTGCCATTCATTCTGTGAGCCTTAACCGTCTTTAAAAGTCTCACACATAGATTTTATGAAATGCCTCCTAATAAAAAGGTGAGTTACATCCATTGGATAACATTCATCACAATGAGTTTAGTTACCTGCTCAAAAAGTTCAAGCAGATTAACTGAGCACCATCCATGGTAAGTGGTCTTTATGATCTCGTGTTTGTTCGATAAACATCGATAACATCCAGTATAATGTTCGAGCACTTTCCTCAAAATGCGTCAGGCTAACTAGAGATAGCCTTTCCAGTCCCTTGGAAACAGTTCCGAAATTATATTAAAAGAAAACTTTAGGTTATATTAAATTCGCTTGATAATATTAGACAGGTCGTCATCTGGCCCAGGTGCATTGTAAACATTGAAACCTTTGCATCTAATCCAATATAACTGGACCTGGAATTTTATTAATATCTTAACTTGTGTTAATTGACATGAGTTTAATTAGCAAATGTTCTGATTTCCATAGTATCTCTTCAAGGGCATACATGACCCTTAGCATGCAGTCCACTATTAACACAGCTAAATAAACAAGTTCCGATTTCTTATGCGACTATTTAAAATCTACTTTTCTAATGCATAATTATCTCTTCTCATATATTCCTTTTAGTTTCTCTCAACTGACTTTTGTACAACTCCCAATCCTCACTACTTTTTGATTTTTTACATTAGTTAAAACTTCTCGTGTCACGATTTTCACAACCCACTAAAATATGTCGGTGTGGACATTAGATTCATTTTGACATTCTTACCGAGCCACTGTGTCTAGGAATTTTGGTCCACATCTCTGCATTTTAAAAAGTAAATATTCTTGTTTTATTTTTAGTGCTACTTCCCATAGAGCCTCTCTGAAGCTCCTAGGTTTTCTGTCCTTGTCAAGTAGTTGAATATGTTTATGTTTTTGGCTTTACTCTTTATTACAGTACAATCTAATGATTATGAAAACGGTTATAAAAATAAAATGTTGTCCTGTGTGGTGTTTCTCAATCATTGATTTGTCCCAGCAAACAGACTTCCGCACCCACTTCATAAGTAGCTTTTTTTTAAAAATAGGTTGGAAAAACTGTAGTAGTGTGGCGGAGCCACCAAAGGACTCAGAGTGGTTGTACATAATTCCTTTAACAGCAATGTAGTTACTGTCTGTGCCTGTACCTTTAATTACACTGTTTGACTGTACAATGCCAGTTACCTTTACAGCAAGTGATGACATCATGATCATCAGTCTCATTGGTAGTCCACCTACTGACAGCAAGTATGATGCAATTAAGGCGTGGTTGCTTCAGGTTTTCGGGCTATCAAAGCCAGAGCGTGCTCGCCGGCTCATCATGTTGCCCGGCCTCGGGGACTCCAAACCGTCCGAGCTCATGAGCCAAATGCTCGCGCTCTTGGGTGCTGAACCGGAATGTTTCATCTTCCGGGAGCTTTTCCTCTACCAACTGCCTGAACAGGTTCAGGCTGCCCTGGCCAGCTCAGACATTATTGACTGCGCCAAGCTTGTGGCCGAAGTCGATAAGATTTTCACGGTTACCCAGCAGTGTTGCACGGCCACGAACGCCCACCCCCCACAGACGCGGTCCCGGCTTCTCCTACAGCAGGCTGGTGCTCCTACCACACCCGTTTTGGCACGAAAGCATGATGCTGCCATTCCCCCTGCAGTTTTTCGCCAAAAAAAAGGCGGCGCAGGTGGCGTCCCTGGCGACGGATGACCAAATCTAACGGGTGTTCCGCGGTGGCGATGGCCGTCGGTTCTACGGGGAAACTCCTCTGTATCACCGATTCCCTCTCGGGCCGCCGTTTCCTTTGTGACAGCGGGGCGCAGTATAGCATTCTACCTGCGTCGAAGCTCGACGCGCAGACTGGGAACCTCGGTTTTTCCCCTCGTAGCGGCTAATGGCGGAGCTATTTGAACGTTCCGAAAGCGACGGGTCGAAGTCTGTTTCGGCGGTCAGCGCTTCTTTTGGGATTTCGTCACGGCTACAGTCTCACAGCCTATCCTAGGGGCAGATTTTCTGTGTGCCAAGAGCCTGCTAGTCGATGTCCGACACCGCCGGCTGATCAACGCGGCCACTTTCCACTCGAACCCGTGCTTCCACGGTACCTCCGTGGCGCATTCCATTGCCTGTGCTTTTCCTCCTCCAGATGACTTCACGCGGCTCCTCGGGGAGTTTCCGGAGCTGACAAGGCCCACCTTCTCCTCTTCAGCGATGAAACATGGCGTTGAACATCACATCACCACTACTGGCTTCCCGGTTTATGCGCGGGCTAGAAGGCTCGAACCCGGCAAGCTTGCAGCTGCGAAGGCGGAGTTCGCCACAATGGAGCGGCTCGGCGTCATTAGGCGATCGAACAGTCCCTGGTCTTCGCCTCTCCACATCGTGCCGAAACCAGGCGGTGGCTGGTGGCGACTACCGACGCCTCAACTGTTGTGTATGTAATAGGTATGTTGCTTTAAACCTATGACCAGGGCAGCACTACTTTGTAGGGCATAGTGATACCGTAGTACCACCCCTGGCCATAGGGGTATAAATAGTACTGTGGGTACTGATTTCCCCTCAGTTCCCGCCTGTTGGTATTAAGTAAAGACCTACGTTGAATATTCCAAGCTGTCTCTTCATTATTGGATTAAGTATAGACACATACTTTATACTGGCGACGAGTAAGGTTCGAACTCACCAGTACACGGTGCAACAAAGGAACGGCAGCAGTACGGAGAGAGAAGGAGAGCGGCTTCTTACCAGCCAGCCTGCAGAGTCCAGCGTCGATCAAAGGAAATCGCCCAGCACTCCAGGTTCGGAGGAGCAGCAGCAACAGAGAGAGAGAGAGAGAGAGAGAGGGGGCCAACAGAAGCTGCAGCAGCTGAGAGGAGGCTGAACGGGCGCTCCAGCCACGGGGCAAAAGTCCACCCAGGGCCAGGTAACTGAAATCCTTCCCAGGGAACGGGTGCTGCAAGGGCCAGAACGGGCAGGCGATCTGGGGAACAAACGGAGCCACGAGGCGTAGCACGCCATCTAGTGGACAAAAGGGAAAAGTTTTTCTCTTCAGCAGTTTTTAAAAAAAAAACGCCATCTAGTGGACAAAGGGGAAAGCGATCTGGGGAACAAACGGAGCCACGAGGACTAGCACGCCATCTAGTGGACAAAAGGGGAAAAGTTTTTTCTCTTCAAAGTTTTTTTTTCTCTTCAGCAGTTAAAATGTCTAAAGAAGGGTGGTTGGCACCATTTGTGGAGGACACAGAAGAATGGGAGGCCTATATCGAAAGGCATGAACTTTATTGCATAGTAAACAAGGTGGAAGATGACCAAAAGGTAGCAACCTTATTAAATTTTATGGGGGCAAAAACATACGGGCTGCTGAGGAATCTTCTTACTCCAGAAAAGCCAGCGGACAAAACGTACGCCCAAATTGTTGATACGTTAAGGGAACATTTAAACCCTAAGCCACCATTTATAGCGGAAAGGTACCGCTTCTACAGACGCGACCAAAGGAATGATGAGTCACAGGCAGCCTATTTAGCTGAGCTCAGAAGGTTGTCCAAACATTGCCAGTTTGGAGCCATATTGACGGACGCGATCAGAGACAGATTTGTCTGTGGCATGTTAAATGAGAATACACATAAACGGTTGCTAGCCAAGAAACAGCTCAGCCTAGATCAGGCGATTGAAATAGCATCCTCCCACGAAGCAGCAGCACAGGGTGCTGCTCAAATACGACAAAACACAACCGGCTATGACACCCATGAGGTGACATTTCACAAAGGTAAATGCCACCGTTGTGGCAAAACCACCCACGACCAAAGTAATTGTTGGTTTCGTGATAAAATATGCCGGCAGTGTAGGAAAAAGGGGCATATAGCGAAAGTTTGTCGGTCTGGTACGAAACCCAATCGTGGGGGCAATCCGAGCAGTACCAAGGCAAGGACAAAAATACATAAGATGTCTGACAGTAGCTCAGACGAGTCACAGGAAGGCACAAAAGCAGAGCCTAAAGGTCTAGGATGTCTCAAGTTATATGGTGTAGACAAAACGGAGGACCACAGCACAATGTGGGTTAAAATGACGGTAGCAGGCGTCGAAGTTAATATGGAGCTGGACACGGGTTCAGCCCTATCAGTAATTAATGAACAAGATTATAACAGGCTGTTCAAAAGCATTCCCTTAAAGGATACGGAAATTAAATTAAAAACATATACGGGACAAAAAGTTTACCCGAAGGGAAAAATGCAAGTAACAGTTAAATACAACGGCAGAAAAGTGCCAGGACTTTATTTATACGTCCTACCAAACGGTGGACCACCACTTTTGGGTAGGGAATGGATAAGAAAAATCCACTTCGACTGGAAGTCGATACACGAGTTAAAAGTAGAGACCACCACGGATGATGCAACCATTACAAGCATTCCAGTGCACCCACAAGATGTCCCGAAAACCGCTGTCATCACCCCTTTTGGCCTCTGAGTTCCTGCGGATGCCGTTTGGCTTAAAGAACGCAGCACAGGCGTTCCAGCATTTAATGGACTCCGTTCTTCGGGACCTGCGTTTCCTTTTCGTCTACCTTGATGACATACTCATCGCCAGTGCCAGCAAGGAGGAGCACATTTCCCATTTGCGTTCCCTCTTTACGCGCCTCAGCCAACACGGTTTAATCATCAACCCGGCCAAGTGCCAGTTTGGCCTGCAACAAATCGACTTCCTGGGACACCGCATAACATCGGACGGCGCTGTCCCTTTGGCGACGAAGGTTGAGGCGGTTACTTCTTTCCCGCGGCCATCGACAGTCAAGGCCTTGCAGGGGTTCCTGGGGATGGTCAACTTCTACCACCATTTCGTCCCCAAGGCGGCTCAACTCATGCAACCCTTGTTCGGGGCCCTCAAGGGCAAGTCCGATAAAGACCCAATCAGCTGGACAGCTGAAATGATCCAGGCATTCGGTGACACCAAGAACGCTTTGGTCAACGCAACCATGCTGGCACACCCTGTTCTGGACATTATGTGACATTCTGGACATTTTTACATGCAGTAGCACCCTCTGGTGGTGGTTATTGTGTTAGCAGTGTGTTTGTATGAAACAGAGGTCATTTGACCTTTGTTCCTTTCTTCCTGTGAGAGGTCATTTGACCTTTGTTCCTTTCTTCCTGTGAGAGGTCATTTGACCTTTGTTCCTTTCTTCCTGTGAGAGGTCATTTGACCTTTGTTCCTTTCTTCCTGTGAGAGGTCATTTGACCTTTGTTCCTTTCTTCCTGTGAGAGGTCATTTGACCTTTGTTCCTTTCTTCCTGTGAGAGGTCATTTGACCTTTGTTCCTTTCTTCCTGTGAGAGGTCATTTGACCTTCGTTCCTTTCTTCCTGTGAGAGGTCATTTGATCTTCGTTCCTTTCTTCCTGTGAGAGGTCATTTGACCTTCGTTCCTTTCTTCCTGTGAGATGTCATTTGACCTTTGTTCCTTTCTTCCTGTGAGAGGTCATTTGACCTTTGTTCCTTTCTTCCTGTGAGAGGTCATTTGACCTTTGTTCCTTTCTTCCTGTGAGAGGTCATTTGACCTTTGTTCCTTTCTTCCTGTGAGAGGTCATTTGACCTTCGTTCCTTTCTTCCTGTGAGAGGTCATTTGATCTTCGTTCCTTTCTTCCTGTGAGAGGTCATTTGATCTTCGTACCTTTCTTCCTGTGAGAGGTCATTTGATCTTCGTACCTTTCTTCCTGTGTAAATCAGGAAGTAGAATCCCAGGAAGTAGAATTCCAGGAAGAACCTGGCAGTAATGGAGGATTCCATAAGGGATTCACAATCCAATGTAATCTGATTTAATATGTTAGGCCAAGCGCAATATCTGTGAGTATCTTTGTTTGTTAGCATAATAGCAACGTTGTCATAGTATTTTGATAACACTATGGTTATAAAAGGTTAATATTTGATAGTTACAGAAGTGAGTCCAAATGTTAGTTAGTTATACAATTAATCTATTCTACTGTTGTAAATATGTTATATCTTATGTAATATCGAATGTATAGTACTCAGTTTATGTACAAAACATACTTTATCTTTGTTTACAGTTTCACAAAAATTGTTCAAGTAAAGGCTTCAAACGGCTTCACGAGGAATTATTTTGAATAAGTGTTTAACTTGCTGGATAACTAGATAGGAGCACGTCTAGCACGGCCAGTACACACCCACTTCCAGGTGCTACTATCGCCCTTACCACCGACGCGTCAGACTACACCATCGGTGCGGTGCAAGAGCAATAGGTCAACGGCACGTGGCAACCACTGGCATTTTTCAGCCGTCAATTGCGAACAAATGAAAAAAAGTACAGCACCTTCGATAGGGAACTACTGGCCCTTTTCCTCGCCATTCCCGGTTTTTATTGGAGGGGCGCCCCTTCACGGCTTTTGTCGACCACAAACCCCTTACGTTCGCCATGGCCAAGACCACCGAACCGTGGTCCGCTCGTCAACAACGTTCATTTCCGAATTTACTACGGACATTCAACATGTGTCTGGTAAGGACAACCTGGTGGCAGATTGCCTCTCCCGTGCGACGGTCCACGCAGTGCACCTGGGGATCGACTACGCCCTCATGGCGAAAGATCAGGTTTCGGATTCGGAGGTCCAATCATATCGAACCGTTCCCTCCAGCTTCCAAGCGACCGACGTCGTCTTCCAGGACGCAGGTGCCACGCTCCTTTGTGACGTTTCCATGGGAGTTCCTCGTCCCATAGTGCCAGTCGCATGGCGCCAGAGGGCTTTTGATGCCATACACGGGTTGTCGCACCCAGGGATGAAGGTTTCGCAACGGCTTATGTCAGCCAAGTTCGTCTGGAAGGGGATGCACATCGATGTCCGTGACTGGGCTAATACCTGCGTCGTATGCCAGAAGGCCAAAGTCCAGCGTCAGTCAAGGCTCCAGTAGCTGCGTTCACTGTTCCGGAGCGTCGTTTCGACCACGTGCATGTGGACCTCGTGGGGCCGCTTCCGCCTTCTCAGGGTTATACTCATCTCCTTACCATAGTGGACCGCACCACTAGGTGGCCAGAGGCAATTCTTTTGGTTTCCACCACGTCGGCAGCCATCGCTAGAGCTTTCATCTCCTGTTGGGTCGCCCGTTTCGGAGTACCGGCGGACATCTCCTCTGACCGCGGACCACAGTTTTCCTCGGATCTTTGGAATGCTGTGGCTCAGGGGCTCGGTACCAAGCTTCATCGCACCACCGCCTATCATCCGCAGGCAAACGGCCTTTGCGTGCGATTCCACAGGTCGCTTGAAGCCTCTCTTCGGGCCAGTCTTCAAGGCGCAGGATGGGTGGACAGACTCCCATGGGTCCTGTTGGGTCTCCGTACAGCGCCCAAAGATGATCTACAATCGTCTTCAGCTGAACTCGTCTATGGCCAGCCGCTCCCGGTAGCAGGAGATTTCCTCCCTTTGCCCACAGAGCCATGGTCCGCCTCCCGGCAACTCGTTCGCCACCAAGAAGCGGCCAGATGCTTTGCCCCGATCCCTACGTCCAATCACGGTTTGCAGACCTCCTACGTGCCACCAGGACTGAAGACTGCGGAGTATGTCTTCATCCGACACGACGCTCACCGGGATCCGCTCAAGCCTCCTTACACTGGTCCTTTCCGCGTCATTGAACCGGGTGATAAATCCTTTTTGGTCGACGTCGGAGGGAAACCGGATCACATCTCGGTGGACCGCTTGAAGCCGGCTCGCCTGGACCTGGACCACCCTGTCGTAGTCGCTCAACCACCCAAACGTGGCCGACCGCCCGTGGCCGCCGCACCTGATCAACCAAAACCGCCTGACAACCCGTCTGCGCTTGCCGCGCCTGCTCAGCCGCCACCAACTGCCAACGCGTCCACCGGTCGTCAACTTCCTCTACCAGGGTATCGAAGTCGATCGGACAGGCTCATCAGGCCTCCTCCTCGCCTCACCTTTTCTGTTAAAGACAATTCTGGGGGGGCACATGTGGCGGAGCCACCAAAGGACTCAGAGCGGTTGTACATAATTCCTTTAACAGCAATGTAGTTACTGTCTGTGCCTGTACCTTTAATGACAGTTTGACTGTACAATGCCAGTTGTCTTTACAGCACGTGATGACATCATGCCGTTAGTCACGTGATGCCCCAACGGCGGGAAGAACTGATCACTCTCCTGATCAGGGGATCAGTCCTCGTGGAGTCCTCAAGGAGAATAGACCTGTTATTGATGTGTCCTAGCAGTTTCCAGTTTAAACTCGTTTGTTTTCATTAAAGTTCATTAATTTAATTACCTGAGTCGAACTCAGTCTTTTTGATAGGAACCTCCGTTCCTACAGTAGTACATTAAAACCAGGCAGTAATTGTTAGTGATGACAGGATTCACAAGTTTACGTCACAGGTGTACATCCAAACTGCTTCTCAATTGCCAAAGGAGTTACATGTATTGTAGCGGTTAGAGAGGTCACAGAAGGAAGTAAATAAATAAATGGAGGTTCCGTATACTTCAGTTTCACAGATTTGTTCCAATATATTGCAGTTAAGCATGCTGTCCTTCACATGAGTGAAAATGGCTAGATTTTGCAATAGCTAGGTGGTATGGGTTTGCTGCTGGCAGAAAACAGATGCAAGGCAAAGCAAATATTTTCCTTTTCTGTGTGTAAACTATCATTTTGCATATGTAAATAGCTTGTAAATTGTATCCACATTCTGAGAGGTTTTACTCAATAAACAAGGAAAAGTCTGGAACTGAATATTAAACTAAGTGCTGGCCAGGAGTTTTTTTTTTAAACTATCATTTTAACACCCCTACCCCCAGTGGTCTGCAAGCACACAGCCGCAGTTCTGGCTTGCCCCAGGCATAAATCCAACTGTGCACTATTAGAGATGGATGCAATGTTAATAATCCCCTGGTGCTGTGTTAGGGGCAAAAGTCAGGACCCTTAGCTTTGGAAACAAAACAATAATTGAAACAATGAGATTGGGTCATTCCCCTGACCTGTCCTGATTGCCTTAAATTGACCATATTAGCAAAAACCCATTAATGAAAGTGTATGTGCGTGAGCTGAGGATCTTACGGATTCTCTGCCCTTGATTTTTTTTAAAGCAAGAAGCCAACAATATGAACAAAAAAAAAGTACCAATTCTGCAAACAATGGGAGAGCAGAATGGTGGTTTAACTTTAACTTGTGTGCTGGGAGAAAGGGCATGAGACAGAGGAAAAATTGAAAACGATTAAGACAGCCAGTATTCTTCATATTATTAATAAAAAAATATTCTGGTTTGATGAATGATGGCAGAGAGAGATGTGGTGCAAATTATTTGCTTCAACTTGAAAACTGTAAATTACATTCATAGGACTGCGGCTCGCTGAACTGACCTTTTTAAAGACGCTCAAAGGAAAACTTGGGGATCCAAGCAGCAGCAGTCTTACAACTGAGGCTTTCCTGTGCCCAACAGCAGTGAAACAAGAGTCCACTGGAGCAGCAAGGTCCAATCATTAAACTGGACTTCATGTACAGCACTGATTACACAAAAAGGACCGTTGCACAACCCTGGTTTTACTACTATCAGCATCTCAAGTCATTTATGAATTGAAACAATACCTTAAAAATTCGACTCAACACTCTGGAGAGATGGACTCTAGACAGCATGTAACTCAACCAGAAGTACCAACATCAGGAGCACTGTATTTAGAACATAAATGCAGTGAATTCTTGCCATTGCTGCTTGCAGTTTCCTAATCAAATGGTCATGCTCAATATATCAATTAGTATTTCACTCCAAATCGTACATTTTTCTTTACAGAAAAAACTGAAGAATCATTAAAATCATCATGGAATATCAGTCATTTTTGCAATGATTACTTCTTCAATCAAGCAGGGATTACACTGGCAGTTTTGAGAAAGCCGTGAATGTTAGCAACTAACTGAGATGACAAGAAAATGATCGAGCCTACAATTGAATGGAAATTCGGTGTACAACAGTTTTAAATAATGAACAATAAAACAGGCAGATTAAAAAATGTAATGAATGGGAATGTGCTGAAAAGAGCTGGTACTTCAAAAAAAAAACACGATGTGGCAACCAGTATAAGCACTTGGGCAGTATATCGAAAACTTAAAACGCATTTTAAGTACTTCTGTTTTTAGCATACGATAACAAGGTAGGTACCAAGGTTTCAAAAGAAATTACTTAAGACAAATATAGTGGAATCAATGCTTTAAGAGCAGCTGTTCGCTCAAGAAAAAGTGGCCTCTCAATATAGGTGGTCTCTTATTGGGTAGATACCTGTATGAAGTCACCTTGAAAATATGAGCATACTAGAAATAACAATGAATGTTGTTCAAAGTTTAAAACTGTATTTTATGAACAGAATTAGTGTGAATTAAATGCAGAAAGTACCTGTCAATACAATGCATTGTAGACAAGCTTTTTAATGAACACATTAAGTGGTATTACTCAATAATATTAAAAAGTTCCAATATATATTTGGCTACTTCTATTTTTTTCCTTTTGTTCTCTTTTCTTTAGCTGAGTGAGCTTTTGAACAAAACCAACATCTAGCTTATCAGAATTCCCAAGACTTGAAGCAAAGTAATCCAATTACGAAACATTCTCAATTGCTTCTTTAGCTATGATTTATCCGCGTGTATTATTAATTCAAGTTTGAGGATAGTTGGAGTTTGAGAGAGAAACAATTAGGCAAGGTCATAGTGAGCCAAGGTGATATTTGTGTTCTGCAGGTGGTCTCTCATTGGAGGTTAATTACAGTGGGAATACTTTCTAGCCACACTTTCATGGTAGCACATGAAAAGTGGTCTCTCATTAGAGGGGTCTTAGAAGACAGGTTCCACTGTATTATAATTTAAAAGTAATAGATCATATGCTTCTCTATCCACCATATGATTCTTTTATCAGGTTCAATTCACCTGAGGGAATTCAGGGGGGAAATTTCTCGGGGTGGGGGGTGGGTCAGCCGGCGCGTTTCGAGTCGGGTCGGGTGGGGGAAAAAATTGTGACAGCAGGGAGGGAACCCGCTGTCAACCCACCGCCACGCTAGATTCCCAGATGTCAGATCTGTCAGCGCTGAACAGACCAGACACCAAGCAGCGGGGGAGGTAATTTAGGCTTGTTAACAGCCTGTTAGAGAATTTTGAGCTCACCTCAACATTTTACGAGGTCGTCCATGGGTTCCACGCTGCTCGGGGATCACATCAGGTAAGGAGGTCGGGAGTTATGTCACCATGAAATTATGTCTTTACTTGACAGCGCAAATGTGTTATAAAAGCTCTCATCTCACAGCTGTTCACTTTCCAAGCTCAGAAGCTGTTGCTTACTGCATTTGGAGGACAGATTGAGCTTTATGCAGGTTGCAAGTGTTTGGAACAACCTCTCTCACCATTGACAGATCACTTCTGTTATCTCAACTTCACCTGCCATCTATGACATCAGCATTGGTGCCCTTGAAACTATCTCATCTTGGTCCTCAGAATCCCACCACGATCAGCCCCAACACCAGCAGCACCAACCTTCTCTGCAATTAGCTGATGCTGCACAGGACACAGGGCTTCAGCACCCGACCACATTGCTGCCCGGGAAGCCAGGGATGGCCTCACCATGGCCAGATTTACTTCACTTGATGCCGTACACCCCTGGCTGCCACATGATGCGCCAAGTTGGCACCACCCCACACCACCACCAGCCCTACAATGCCCAAGCCATTCCTTTCACACTCATCGCCACTGCAGGGGGTAGTTATCTCTCACCATGCATTGCAACTTACTAAGCCACTTCCAAAGGTGCACACAAATCTGTCCAAGAACGCAAAGTGTTGAAAATAAAGGTTTCAATGTTTGACACCACATTAACAGAAACCTCACATGAACATTGGATAAAACACCCAAGTGCCCATCCTTGTGTGCTGTTAGTTGGTATGATTGGGCAAGGATGAGGTTGAGTGTGAGGAGTGGCTAGTGAGATGGGGACGTGATAATGTAGATAGAGAGGGATGGGTGGAGGTGCAAGGTAAGTTGGTGTGAGTAAAGATGTGCAAGAGTAGGGTAGAGAAGGCAGAGTGATGGGGATGTGATGAGTGGCACAGCAGGATGAGGGCGAGTGTGGCTTTGCAGTAACATTGTGATCTACTGAGGTCACTGAAAGGTTTGCGCCACTGCAGCCTGGTCCTCCTGACGACATCCCTGCTCATGTCCTCCTGTGCAATGTGCAACCAGACTGCGTTGATCTCCTGGGGAGGTCTCTTCCGCCCATTGGAAGGGAAGAGAACCTCCCTGTGTGCTGTGACTCCTTCCATAAGCATATGCAGGGAGTCATGGGAGAGCCTGGGTGCAGACATGCACTTTTGTGCAGTGCTTCTCAGTGTTTGCAGCACCTCAATGCTGTAGAACACTGACAGCAAAACTGTCAAAATAAATTTGCACAAGGTCCCTTGAAGGAAACCAGCTGATGATGTATCATCAGACCCGCTTCCATCAACTGGCCGGCAAACGCGCTGGGCGGGCTTAACAAGCCCAATCAACATAAAATCACTTTGGACAGCGGGCTGGAGACAGCAGTGAGATCGGATCCCGCCACCGACCCCAGTCGCACCAAACCTGCCGAGGTAGGGGAAACTGCGGCCTCAGAATCTATTTACATTTCATAACCTATAAATCAACATATGATTATAATTCATTCAATGTCATTTCTAACTTTGGCATTGAAAGAAAAAGTGTGTACACTGAAGGCTGGAGAGGGAACTTTCAGTGCTGTGTATTTGCTGTGTCATGTCTTCCAGAGGAGGTGTTTTTTAACAAGCTTAAGCCTTAAGACAACAAGCAGTAGAAGAATATTTTGTACCATCACCAAATCATGCAAAGGAGCTTGTCTGCTAGGAAAGGCAGGGGCTGGTATTATTTTATTTCTACTTACAATTGGGAAATAGCAGTTCACTTCACAAATCAGAACCACAAAACTCATGCTGTTGGTTGAAAAGGTAAAATAAAAATCTTGGATGATTTATGGAGGGAAATGCAAAACCCAAAGATCATTCAAGAATAAAAGTCATGCTGAACTCCAATTCTCCGAGTAGACATATTCTTCTAAAGAACACTTTGGAGGAGAAATTCGGTATCGCCCCGTTTGGGGCGCAATTATCGGCTGGGTGCAAAGTTTAGGGCCTGGCGCTAATTATTGCCTCCGACTGCAAACTTGCCCTCTATCACCCCTGGAGGTGATTGGAGCGCTAAATCAGGCGCTACACACCTCTCTTATGGCGCTAACGCTGAGGAGCAACCTCAGAGCGCTGGCGAAGCTCATGTGATGTCAGTCAGCAATGGAACACAGACACACTGGCTCCGGACAGTTCTTAAAGGGGAGGGTTGGTCTTGCTCTCCATCCACATCCTGCTCATTGCAGCCTTGAATCTCGGCCTGGAGAGACCTGCGCATCAAATCTGCTGGAAAGAATAGAGAGGCCCAGGGAAAGAGCTCAGAGTGTAGCCCCCATAGTCTCTTCTAAATCGATGCAAGGAAGGTCAAATCAAAATGCACCTGCAAACTGCTGCTCAGTACCCAAAACTCCTTCACAGCGTTGAATCTCTCCAGAAGTGTCGCTTGCTCTCTCTCTCAGAATGCGTGGTGCAAAAATGTCGGCGACTAAAAAAGACAGGAAGCCTTCAAATAGCGCTCCCCCAATCCCTTCCCGACTGCAAAACGTTCCCCTCTACCTGTCGTTGCTAGTGGCAGGCGGAAGTACAGGGGGCGCCATTCAATATCCAGTCCGGGGCGCTATATGCTTGACTGACGTCACGATCTGCGGGCACAGGAGATCGTGGCGGTAGTGTTTAGCGCCGCTGCAAAATGTCTGGTCAATTTCGCGAGCGCCGCAAACATCATTGCACCCGGGCGCTAGTTGCTTTGCGTCCCGTCATCAGAATTTTTCCCCCTTTATATATAATTGTGCTGCTTATTGAATCCTTACATACAGTTAAAACTTAAATAAGAAATTGCTGGGGGTTGGGGTATATCCTGTCTACCAAATATTAAGAGGCAGTGAAACACAAGAATTTCCTGGGTACAGCCTCACTATTTTTCTTTGGTACAAAAGGAGTGCTACACTGTCAGAGGTACCATTTTTCAGATGTGATATTAAACTCCCTGTATAAGCGAATGTAACAGATTCCATGGCACTATTTAAAGAAGAGAAGAGCGTTCTCTTACTTTCTTGGCAACATTCCTGCCTCAATCAAAAACAGATAAATTTATCTCATTTGTTGTCTGTGGGACCTTGCTGTGTGAAAATAGACTTGCGCATTTGTCTACATAAGAACAGTAATTCACTCGCTGTGAAGTGCTATAGGACATTCTGTGGATTTGATAAGTGTGGTGTATGTGCCTTTAAGAGCCCCAGGTGTGCTGTAATGCCGGTAATTGCCACTCGGGCTATATAAGCCTGTATATTGTATATATCCGTTAGAATCCCCCCCCCCCCCCAGACTTTGCTTAGTAAATACCTATGAACCAACTCCTGTCTTCAGTGTCTTTATCAACACACGGACACTACAGTGGCGACGAAGTGGAAACGGACTTACCTGCAATTCGGCAGCACCTCAAGGACATCGATTCCTCGGGTGTCCAGAAGACTCAAGGAAGTGAGAGAAGCTGTGGTTTCACCAGCTGACCAAGCTGGTGGCAGGTACTGCGCTAATCCTTCCTGGGCGTCAGGCTGGGGCTCCAGCGGCTGGCTCTACAGCTGAGACAGGCAGCGAAATCTGAGGCAAGCAATAACGGACTGGGAGGGAGCACTCGGGAGATGGCCGGCGCGGCAAGCAGGTCAGCGTTCAGACCTCCGGCGGGAGCAAGTCTCCAACAGTAAATTTAAAAAAAAGGGAACGGAAACCGCAGTAAACAGCGTTGTTATCGTGCAGCAGCGGCGGGAAAGCGCGGGAAGCGCCGTATCTTTGCTACAGAAAAGAAAAAAAAGCGCGGGAAGCGCCATATCTTTTCTGAAATGCCTAAATCTGGTAATATTGATGCTTTTGATAGCGAAATAGAGGATTGGACCACATACATGGAAAGAGTAGAGGTATATTGCACTGCAAATGGAATAGAAGATGAAAAAAAAGCTTCAGTACTTCTGAACTTAATGGGCGCAAAGACATACGGGCTGTTACGAAATTTAATCACTCCACCCAGATGCCCCTCGTGAAGCTCCTTTAGAGCACTTTATCCTGGAGTTTGGGTGGAATCACCACTCTGGATCCACACATGAAGGTTCCTCGGCACACTGACAGCTGTTCTCTTCTTTGCGAGAATGCTGGCAACAGTGGTTCGCCATGTGCTGGCCATCCTTTGTATACAACGGCAAAGAAATACAAAAGTTGTATTTATACATTCTACAAGATGGTGGTCCACCGTTGTTGGGACGTGAATGGATCAGGAAGATACGTTTAGACTGGCACTCCATTCAGGCACTGACGGTGACCAGTAAGGAAAAAAACAATGATGACATCATACCTGAACGATTAAAAGACATCTTGGCCAATGCCAAAGAAGTGTTTCAAGAGAAACTAGGAACCATGAAAGGCATCACCGCCTCAATAAAAGTGGAAGATGCAGCAATTCCCAAATTTTTTAAGGCAAGACCGGTGCCATACGCAATGCGTCCAGCAGTCGAGGCAGAGCTGGAGAATTTGGAAAAAGCAGGCGTATTATCCAAAATAGATTGGAGCGAATGGGCTACACCCATCATTCCAGTCATGAAAAAAGCATTGAATAAAGATAAATCTGAAGAACAGAGAAAAATTCGCATCTGTGGTGACTTCAAGGTGACTGTAAACCCAGTCCTTCACACAGTACAGTATCCTCTTCCGAGGATAGAAGATATTTTCGCCTCACTATCCGGAGGGAAACGTTTCACCAAAATTGACTTGGCACAGGCATATCTACAGATGGAGGTTGAGGAGGCCTCTAAAAAGTATCTCACGATAAACACACACAAAGGCCTGTACCAGTACAATCGACTGGTTTTTGGAGTAGCATCAGCTCCAGCTATCTGGCAAAGAGCTATGGAGCAAGTCCTGCAAGGGATTCCGGGGACTCAATGCTACCTAGACGACATCCTTATAAGAGGAGAAAACGACAACGGCACCTTGCCAATTTGGAGCAGGTGCTCACTAGGCTGAAAGAACGGGGCCTACGAGCGAATCGCCCCAAGTGCGAATTTTTCCAAAATCAGATATCATATTGTGGCCACATAATTAATAATGAAGGGTTGCATAAGTCACCTGAAAAAATTGAAGCGGTTATAAAAGCCCCAGCACCTGAAAATGTTTCACAATTAAGGTCGTTCCTGGGATTAATAAATTACTATCATAAATTTTTACCGAACTTATCAACTCTTCTACACCCTCTTAATGAACTTCTACAAACAGGAGTGATTTGGAAATGGAACGAAGACTGTAAACGTGCCTTCCATAAATGCAAAGACTTAATCACATCCGAAGAAGTTTTGGCTCATTACAACCCATCACTGCCAATCAGACTGGCGTGCGATGCATCCCCTTACGGCATAGGAGCAGTATTATCCCATAAATTCCCTGATGGCTCAGAACGGCCGATAGCTTTTGCGTCACGCTCATTAAACTCAGCTGAGCGTAACTATGCCCAAATCGACAGGGAAGCACTCAGCCTGTTATGGGGAGTGAAGAAATTCAACCATTACCTACACGGACAAAAATTTACCTTGTTGACTGACCATCAACCCCTCATCTCCATATTCAACCCTAAAAAAGGTGTTCCCATTATGACAGCGCAAAGGCTACAGAGGTGGTCCCTTTTTCTAGGGGCACACCAATACAACATAGAATACAAAGGGTCAAAACAGCATGGGAATGCTGACGGTTTATCGCGCCTACCGTTGCCAAAGGTAGAAGAGGCACCTACAGTAGACCCAGTAGAGATGTTCCACTCTACCATAGTGGAATGTCTACCAGTGACAAATTCTGCCATTGAAAGGGAGACGAGAAATGACCCGACTCTCTCACGGGTCTACGATTTAACAATGAAGGGATGGCCAGCACATGGCGAACCACTATTGCCAGCATTCTCGCAAAGAAGAGAACAGCTGTCAGTGTGCTGAGGAACCTTGATGTGTGGATCCAGAGTGGTGATTCCACCCAAACTCCAGGATAAAGTGCTAAAGGAGCTTCACGAGGGGCATCTGGGTGGAGTGAAAATGAAGAACCTAGCTAGGGCGTTTGTATGGTGGCCAGGTATCGATGGAGACATTGAAGAAATGACCAAGAGCTGCCTAGGATGCCAGAAGGTCCAAAACGCTCCACCACAAGCCCCTCTACATCCATGGGAGTGGCCCTCATCTCCATGGCAAAGGGTGCACATTGATTTTGCTGGTCCCTTCATGGACTCGATGTTTTTAATTGCGGTGGATGCACATTCAAAGTGGCCAGAGGTAATAAAAATGTCCTCAACCACCACAGAAAAAACTATTACAGTCTTACGAACCATATCCGCCAGGAATGGGCTGCCTGAACAGATTTGCTCTGACAATGGACCACAGTTTGTGTCTGAAGGGTTCCGGAGGTTCTTAAAGAACAATGGTGTTAAGCATTACACATCTGCCCCATATCATCCAGCCACTAATGGATTGGCTGAAAGGTTTGTCCAGACCTTCAAGAAGGCCATAAAGGCCATGGGTAATGAAGACATAAAACTTCAGCACGAGGTGGATAACTTCTTATTCGCATACAGGAATGCAACACATATGGTTACCAACCAAACTCCCGCCATGATGTTCTTCAATAGAAACCTAAGATGCCGGCTGGATTTGGTCAAGCCCAACATCAGAAGGGACGTGGAGAACCGGCAGTTTCAAGGCATGAATGAAAGGCCAACTAGGGCCTTCCAGATAGGTCAACAGGTTTTGGCCCGGGACTACCGTACCGAGAAATGGCAGCCTGGAACTATCTGCACACGACTAGGACCACTGATGTATACCGTGGACATCGGAGAAAGCATAATAAGGCGCCATGCTGACCAAATCATAAAGTCATCCGAAAAGGGACAACCTACACCACCACTCTATACATCTAACGATGAAGTAGAGATACCCATATCTACCTCCGATCCGGTGATACTGGAACCCGATGAACCCGACACTGGCATTCAAGCCGAATCAGCCTTGCCAGAAGAACCTACTACACCACCAGAAACTACTACACCCCCGAGGCGTTATCCGGACCGAGTCAAGAAGCCTCCTGAGAGACTAACTTATAATTAATTAACTACAGCAATGTATATTATTTTGCTTATAACATGTAATTAATAATTACTTAAAATATGATGTACTGGTTAGCTAAAAGGGGAGGAATTGTGGTGTATGTGCCTTTAAGAGCCCCAGGTGTGCTGTAATGCCGGTAATTGCCACTCGGGCTATATAAGCCTGTATATTGTGTATATCCGTTAGAACCCCCCCCCAGACTTTGCTTAGTAAATACCTATGAACCAACTCCTGTCTTCAGTGTCTTTATCAACACACGGACACTACAATAAGGCACTAGATAAATGCCTAATATTGCACCTAGTTGTTAAAATGAGGAAGACCTGAGCCATCGTCTTCGGCTCATGCCACAAACTCCGTTCCTCGCCACTGATTCCATACCCCTCCCTGGCCATTGTCCGAGGGTGACCCGCACTGCCCTATTTGACCCCTAGCTAAGCTACTGTCCCAATACCCTCTCCATCACAAAGACTGCCTACTTCCGCCTATGTAACATCACCCGGCTCCACCCCCGAAACCCTCATCCATGCTTTTGTTACCTGCAGACTCGGCTATTCCAATGCTCCCCTAGACAGCCTCCCATTTTCCACCCTCCATAAACTTGAGTTCATCCAAAACTATGCTACCTGTACTCTAACCCGCACCAAGTCCTGTTCACCCATCATCCCTGTGTTTGCTGACCCACATTGGCTTCCGGTCTACCAACACCTCAATTTTAAAATTCTCAAACTAGAGTTCAAAACCTTCCATGGCCTCTTGTGCGTTCCCTAATTAATTTGCCCCAACATTATTGGTCATGCCTTCAGCCATCTAGGCCCTTTGTTCTAGAATTCACTTACTAAACCTCTATGCCTCTTCACACCTCTCGTCCTTTAAGATGCTCCTTAAAACCTACCTATTTGACCAAGCTTTAAGTCAACTGTCCCAATATCTCTTTGGTCTGATTAAGTTCCTGTGAAGCTGCTTGGGATGCTTTACTACGCTTAAAAGTGCTATATAAATGTAAGTTGTTGTTGTCACCAACGAAAAGAAACAGGAAAGCCAGTAATTAAAATTACAATTTAAATGGGCGCTCTGCCTAAGTTTTAAGCCTATTTCTTAAAACTTATTGAACAAATCCTTCTATAAATGCCAACGAGAGTACGCAAAACTTTTAAAGTGCAAAGCAGAGTAAACCATGGGTGCTCCAATGCCAATTTAAGGCATATTCTACGATGCTTTTATTTTGTAAACCTAAATAAAAACCTTATTTCTGTCATCCTCCTATAATTAGAAATTAATCTCCAAATGCATGAAGCAAAGGAAATTACATGTCTTGCCAGTTGAGGGGAGTTGTCAGCTTCAGTGAAAATAGATTTAAGTCCTTTAAAAATGCTGATTCAAAGATGTGAAATGATTTCCTACACTGAATTAAGAACAATTCCTGCATGAATTCCTTGAAATGTTGTAATTTGATGTCCTTGGTAAGACCTTCAAAACGTATATTTAACTTGGAAAATTAAACGGTTTCAGATTGCCAGTATTCGAGCAGCACTCCTTGAAATATCACCAAAGGCAAAAAGATCAAAGAAAAATAATAAATCTTTTATAACCTTTTAAAAAGTGGAAACAAAATATTTATCAATGCATTTGCTTACCAGTCAAAAAACACAAAGGATCATATTGCGCAGTGCTTCAATAATCAGATGGTGATTCCTTTGGAAATTATTCACTTACACTATTTTCTGATCTCCCCACCCCGTTGTATGTCAAGACATGGCTGCAAGCCAACAATGTATGAAAAAAGAAATAAATGTGGCTTACAGTTTCTTTCTCAACTCTTTTGAAACTGATTCTTATTTTCCTTTCTCCTGACCAAAATGAATAGTCTGAATCTCTTGGTTATTTCTTTGCCAAAATGCGTTTTTCCATCTCTGACTGGGCTTTTGTTTCCCTCTCCCTCCCAGTACATTCATTAGATCAATTAACAGCAATGTGATCAGGCAGCAGTATTGTTTTTGGGGCATTATGACAATTATCGACTTTGACAAGCGCCTCAGGCTGGTAATGACCATAATAGTCAAACAAAACAATACTATATCAACCTATGTGGTCTTTTTTAAATTATCCTTGCACCACTGAGAAATAGACTTCCTTTTGAATATTAACCTTCCAGCTCCCCTGATGGCCTAGTGGGTAAAGGCACTGCCGTACGGACTAGAGGGTCTCAATAATGATTCCCATCTGATCTGATCTCAGCTGTAATAGCAGTTATAGTACAACATCTGGCTTGAGCACTACTGGCTAGAAAGCAAAGACAAAAAGCCAGGGTCCCATTTTTAATCGGTATCCATTGCCCCTGCTTGAAAGTACTCTTCTTCTTAGGCAGTCCCTCGGAACCGAGGATGACTTGCTTCCACATTAAAAATGAGTTCGCAGGTGACTGATGAGTCCAATGCGGGACCTACAGTCTCTGTCACAGGTGGGGCAGACGGTGGTTGAAGGGGCGGGTGGGTGGGGTGCCTGGGTTGACGTGCGCTCCTTGCGCTTGGCTTCCGCTTGCTCCCGGCGAAGAGACTCGAGGTGTTTGGCGCCTTCTCGGATGCTTCTCCTCCACTTTCTGCGGTCTTGGGACAGGGATTCCCAGGTGTTGGTGGGGATGTTACACTTTTTCAAGGAGGCTTTGAGGGTGTCCTTGAAGCGTTTCCTCTGCCCACCTGGGGCTCTCTTGACGTGCCGGAGCTCCGAGTAGAGCGCTTGTTTTGGGAGTCTTGTATCGGGCATGCGGACAATGTGACCCGTCCATCGGAGCTGATTGAGCGTGGTCAGAGCTTCGATGCTGGGGATGTTGGCCTGAGCAAGAACACTGACGTTGGTGCGCCTATCCTGCCAATGGATTTGCAGGATCTTGCGGAGGCAGCGTTGGTGGTACCTCTCCAGTGCTTTGAGGTGCCTGCTGTATATGGTCCATGTCTCTGAGGCATACAGCAGGCTAGGTATCACTGCTGCCCTGTAGACCATGAGCTTAGTGCCAGGTTTGAGGTCCTGGTCTTCAAACACTCTCTTCCTCAGGCGACCGAAGGCTGCACTGGCACACTGAAGGCGGTGTTGGACTTTGTCATCGACGTCTGCTCTTATTGACAGTAGGCTCCCGAAGTATGGAAAGTGGTCTACGTTGCCCAAGGCCTTGTCATGGATTTTGATAATCGGGGGGCAGCACTGTGTGGCGGGGGCAGGTTGGTAGAGGACCTTTGTCTTACGGATGTTTAGTGTAAGGCCCATGCTCTCGTATGCTTCAGTGAAGGTGTTTACAATGGTTTGGAGTTCGACCTCCGAGTGAGCGCAGACGCAAGCATCGTCTGCATACTGTAATTCGATGACAGAGGATGGGACGACCTTGGATCTGGACTGGAGGCGACGGAGGTTGAACAGTTTCCTGTTTGTTCTGTAAATTAGCTCCACTCCAGTGGGGAGCTTACTGAGGGCGAGATGGAGCATTGTAGCAAGGAAGATTGAGAAGAGTGTTGGTGCGATGACACAGCCTTGCTTGACCCCGGTTCGTACATGAATTGGGTCTGTGGTGGAACCGTTGGTCAGGATCACGGCTTGCATGTCGTCGTGAAGCAGGCGGAGGATAGTGACAAACTTTTGAGGGCAGCCGAATTTGAGGAGGGCACTCCATAATCCCTCACGGTTGACAGTGTCGAAGGCCTTTGTGAGATCAAAGAAGGCCATGTACAGTGGTTGGTGCTGTTCCCTGCATTTCTCTTGTAATTGACGTGCGGTGAAGATCATGTCCATTGTGCCCCTTAGTGGGCGGAATCCGCACTGTGACTCTGGGAGGAGCTCTTCGGCCACTGGGAGAAGGCGATTGAGGAGGATTCTTGCGATGACTTTCTCTGTGGCAGATAGTAGGGAAACTCCTCTGTAATTACCGCAATCGGACTTGTCACCTTTCTTGAAGATGGTCACAATTACGGCGTCTCTGAGATCCCCTGGCCAACGCCAGAGTTGGAAAGGACACAGACCTCTGGGGAGGTGTGATCGGCAGAGAGGGGGTAGGGAAAGCCAACTCCAACGGTACCCTCCTCCTGTTGAAATGCTTTGAACATGGCCTCGTCATAAACACCTTGTTCCGTCAGAGAGACAAGTACAAGGCTTCATGGTAGCACCCTCGTTCCAAGCACTGGCATCTGCTGGACTACGTCATCGTCCGAGTGAGGGACCGCAAGGATGTCCGCATCACCCGCGCCATGACAGGAGCTGACGACTGCTGGACAGACCACCGCCTAATCTGCTCTGCCATCTCCATCAATGTTACCCTAAAACAGCGGCGGTAACAGAAACAATGCCGCAGGAAAATTAACGCTGGAGCTCTCAAAGAACCCGCCAAGAAAACCCTATTCAGCCTGCGCCTCACAAACAACCTGACGACTCCCAGTGATGCAGAGACACAGAGTGCCCACAGCATCTGGTCTGCACTCAAGGCCTCCATAATCAGCATCTGTGAAGAGACGCTCGGTCACTCAACCAGGAAACACCAAGACTGGTTCAACGAGAATGACCAGGAGATCCAGGAGCTAATAAGCCGCAAGCGCAAGGCATTTCTGATCTGGAAACAGCAACAGAACTCGAGAGCAAGGAAGCAGCTCTACAGAAGCCTGAAGGCCGAGGTCCAACAAAAAACTCGCGACCTAAAGAACAGATGGTGGGTGGAGAAAGCGCAGGAGATCCAGCAGCTAGCCGACAACCACGACGTGCATGGATTCTTTAGCGCAGTCAAGACCATCTACGGCCCAAGCACCCAAGGCCCTTCCCCACTGCGGGCCAAGAACGGAGAGGTACTCATCAGGACAGGGAAGCAGTCAGTGCCCGCTGGAAGGAGCACTTCGAAGATCTCCTTAACCACGACTCTGTCTTCGACACGAGTGTCCTCAACTCCATCCCACAGCATGCTACCCGCCACCATCTCAGCACAACCCCAGCCCGGCATGAGGTTGAAAAGGCCATCCGACAACTGAAGAACAACAAGGCCTCAGGAGCAGATGGAATCCCCGCCGAGGCACTAAAGCATGGCGGAGAAGCACTACTGGCGCGAATTCATGAACTCATTTCTCTTATCTGGAAGGAGGAGAGCATGCTTGAAAGTATACATTTGTGAAGGTAAGGTAAGGACAGCCTGCCAACACTCACGATCTAGACAGATGCATTCAAAACAGCAAGGGGCCTAAAGGCTAAAATCACTGTGGAACTGTACCTCAGCAGTAGTCAGCACCTTCTGCAAAGGAGGAATGGAGAAGGGAAAATTTGGGGCAAAAATAGAAAATCAATTTCTTAAACCCAAGCAAATACAAGTTTCATATGGTTTTTCCAGCTAAACATTTTCATACCCATCTTATGGTCCACATTCTGCCAAGTAATTTACCATTTTCTTTTTAAACTCAGGATTGTGTGAAAAAGCAGAGCTCTTAAATTTTCATTATACAGACAAACATTTCAACACTGTGCATGTACAACTGCACAACAGATTAAAGTGAAACAAATGCAGTACTTGATGTGAAATGGAGTTTGGAGAGTAGTTAAATAAATATGTTTATTTAAGATGTTCCGATTCAAACTTGACCCACAATTTCGATACAGAAAACTGCAGAAATCTTGCTCAACTTTTTTGTTATTGAATGTAATGTTTTAACTGATTAAAGAGTTTGAGCAAGGTACAGTCATAAACACCATCATGCATTTATATAGCACCTTTAATGCAGGAAAATTACCCAAGGTACTTCTCAGTCATAAAGAAAACGGGTTCTGAGCCAAAGAGGGAGAAATTAGGAGGATTGAGGATAAGGTCGGTCAAAGAGCAAGGATTTAAGAATGGTTTTGAAGGAGGAGAGGGTGGTGGAGAAGTTTAGGGAGGAAATTCAAGAGAATGGTACCTAGGCCACTGAAGGCACAGCTGTCAATGGTAGGGCAAAGGGATGCACAAGGGGCTGTAGTTCAGAAGAACAGAGGATGTTTATAGGTGGTAAGAGGTAAGGAAGGACACGGCCATGGAAGGATTTAACTTTTTCTTTTTACTGACTATTGCACATTTCATTTCAATGGACAAACTATTATTGATCTTACAAAACTGAAAGCAGATATTGAACGAGAGAATTACAGATGCAGATTACTTCAACTCCAATTCTCAAAACAAAAATGTTTTGTTGCTACTCACAATTCCAGTACATTAAGCTCGAACATGTACAGAAACAATGTGCCATTTGTCTAGTATCACAAGGAAGCAGCTGCCTGCATATACATCAAAATGATGCAGCTGCCCACTGATTTCCTATCCTTCCTCTGCTTGGTGTCTACCCATGACTGCCAGTCTGAGATTGGATACTCACCATATGGTGAGCACAGATGTGAACTTATCTCTCCACTCCCTTGGGCAGTAGCAGGCTGGTGAGCCAATGTTACAAAGCACCAACTTCAACATCTAAACATTATTTAGATTATTTTACTTTTGTAACAGATGAAAGAAATCTAATTAACATTCTTCAGAAACTCCACCAATGGCTCAATAAATGTATCCAGTGAGTAGCTTAGCTGTACAGGCCAAGCTCGCCCCAGGTTGGATCCTCAATCTGTGATAAGTTAGTTGATCTCAGCCAGGTGCTGGTATGGGCGCTACAAATGGCCTTCTTGGTCCTGGGTCAGGGAGAGGAATATCAACTAGATTTTCCACTCCTAGCCAAAGATTCCTGCTGGAAATCAGTGAACAGGACCAGCTTCAGTTGGTGATGTACTCTATGAAGAAAAAGCCTGCCAATACTGCCAAGTGAAGGCTTAAACATGAATAATGGCCAAGTGGAAAAGTGACTGTGCCCATGGAATTGCACACCAGCAGTCAAAGCCTTCAGAAGAGCAGGAGAAAATTACTGAGTAAAAGAGTATTCATTATCATTTTTTTAAAAACATAATGGCCCAGAATTTGCTGGGAGAATAACAGTGAGTTTAATGCGCATGCCATTATTAGTGTGTAAATAACCCAGCAATTTGTGATGAAGAGGAGATACGCCATGAGTTGCGAATTGCCACAAAATGCTGGAAGATTTGCGCTAATCTGCTGTTAGCCTCGCAAAAACTGGAGCTCGCAGTCAACCTTCCTGAGTTTCAAGGTATTGCTGCATTTGCACTGTTAAAACAAATTATATTCCCACAGAAAGTTAGGGCTGGTATTTAACAATGTAAGGACCCTTTTAATGACGAGATTTATGGTCCTGCAATGCCACTGAACCTCGGAAGCCCAGAAAGGGAAAAGTTGAAACTGTGAAGCATCACTTTTGCAAGTACTACATAGTTTTGAGGTTTTTAATATTAAATTAATTTTTTTTTTTAACTTTTCATTTGTCTCTTTTTTTCTATCTTAATCCAATTTTTCTTTCCCTCTCTATTTCTCTTTCTGTATCTAATTTAACTCTAATTCACCCTATTTCCTTCTCTGTCGTTTCTTTCTCTATCCTTAAATTTAATTGGTTAGGATGTTAAACTGTCGGTCCGATCGTTAGAAGGTTCCAGATGGCCCCTTGACCCCAATATCAACTCACACTTCCAGCAATTTGCTGCGCAAAATTTTTTCAAGCTGAAGGGCGAGAAAAAAAATCCGATTGGTGGGACTCGCTGTGAAATGCCCCGCTCCAGCAAATTCTGGGCCAATGATGAGAGAAAATGAACGGACTGAAATACAAAACTCAATTAATGATTGAAAATAAAAATCATTTAAAATGATTTTCCGCTCCAGGGTACATGAAGAACTGTTCATATACTGTTGCATATGAATGATGGCAGATTATTCTGAAAAAGCTGCTATGAACATGCATCCACCTGAACTTATGCCCTGGAATAAATACATGTAACTTTCTTCCCAGCGAGATGACAAATCTTAGATTTAAGAAAAACGTAATCAAAACAGAGACATAAAAACAGGATGGTGAGATAATTCTAAACTACCCTTGTTTCAGAAATGATTTTAAGTTTAAAATCTGGTGAAGTGTTAAGTTATTGAATGCTAGAATTTATAGATTAGCCAGACAGCTGACGGAAAAATGCCCTTACATTATTTCCTCTACTGCCAGATGGGAAGTGGAAAAGATAGCTACAAAAACAAACAAGAAAAACCCAGAAAATACTTTGTCATCACTAGTCGGTATTTGCAACTCCAATCTCTGAAACATCACGAACAAAAAAAAATGCAAGCTGATTCCAAGCTTTTTAACAGGAGTTCATTTCATAGGAACAGGAGGAAGCCATTCAGCTCAAGCCTGCTCTGCACTTAATTAAATCATGGCTGATCTGTACCTCAACTCCATTTACCCACCTTAGCGCCATATCCCTCGATACCCTGACTTAATGATCTCAGTCTTGATGGCTCCAATTGTCCCAACATCCACAGCCTTTTGGGGCAGAGAAACCAGGTTTCTACTTAGCTTTGTGTGAAAATGAGCTTCCTGATTCCCTCCTAAAAGGCCAAGCTCTAATTTTAAGATCATGTCTCCTTGTCCTTGACTCACCCATCAGAGGAAATAGTTTCTCTGTATCTACCCTATTGAATCCTTTTAACATTTTAAACACCTCGCCCACATCACCCCTCAATTTACTATGCTCAAAGGAATACAAGCCAAGTTGATTCACAAATTATTAAGCTGCATGCTTTTCAATGCCTTCCATACAGATTTATTTTCCGGCTTTTTAAAGTCTTCTTTAAAAAATTAATCTGACACAGAATCAACAGCAAAGAAGCAGGCCATTCAGCCCAACAGGTCCATGCCAGTATTTATGCTCCACACAAGCCTTCTCCCACCCCTCTTCATCTAACTCTAGCAGCATATTCTTCTATTCCTTTCTCCCTCATGTGCTTATCTCGCTTCCCCATAAATGCATCTATGCTATTCGCCTCAGCTACTCCTTGTGGGTAAAGAAGTTTCTCCTGAATTCCCTATTGGATTTATTAGTGACTATCTTCTATTTATGACCTCTCATTTTGGACTCCCCCACAGTGGAAACATTTTCTGCGTCTACCCTATCACAGCCTTTCATAACCTTAGACCTCTTTTTAGGTCACCACTCAACCTTCTCTTTTCTAAAGAAAAGAGCCCTGGCCTGTTCAGCCTTTCCTGATGAGCATATCCCCTCGGTTCTGGTATCATCCCTGTCTTTCTCTGGTGCCTCTATACCCTTTCTGTAATATGGCCCGGAATTTGCGTTCAGCGGCGAAGCAAAGGCGTCCGCCGCTGGCTCCAAAGATCTCACGATCTCTGTGCCAACAAGTTTTCCTTTTTCAACGTGCAAGTGATTTCAGTGCAGTATAGTGGGGAACTCCTAATGCGATCTGCTGTGACATCAACAAGCTGTCTAAGCAGCCAATCATATTGCAGAATTCTCACAGACCGGGAACCAGGAAATGAGAAGGAGCTTTTATCCCGACTTTTAAAAATGTTAGAGAGCGAAACAAAGATTGGGGCTCTTGTGGGGAGAAGGTAGAACTTGAAATAATCATGAACAATCTTTAAAAAAATAAAAACTTTTTTTAAGTTTCTTAAAAATTGTAATTTTTATCATAATGGATAAATTTGACACTACACAAAATTAAGAGTTTTTTCAGGGCCATAACGGGTTGTTCAGCAGTCAATACGCTGTTAAAACCCCAGTTACACCGAATCCAACAAGGCCAAACTTTTTTAATGGGGTATTTAACAGCGATATTACCGCAGAAAAGCCCAAGTTCTTTTCAGTTTCGCTGATTTCCCTGATTGCCGGCTAAGGCGGGGGGTGCTGGCGTGGGGGCACAGCACAGCCAGTATCTGAGCAGTGAATGACTGACCACAACTTCATGGTTTCCGCGTTTAGATGCATATGCGCTACATCCTGAAGTTGTCGTCAGTTTCAAAGGGGTAATAATGGCCCATGGCAACCAGAACTGTGCATAGTACTCCCAAGTGTGGTCTAACTGTTCTGGACATTTTACATGCAGATAGCACCCTCTGGTGGTAGCTATTGTATAACAGTGATGTTCTGGACTGATGAACCATTTTATATGCAGATAGCACCCTCTGGTGGTGGTTATCGTGTTAGCAGTTTGTATGAAGCAGAGGTCATTTGACCTTTCTTCCTGTGAGAGGTCATTTGACCTCTCTACCTTTCTTCCTGTGTGACCCAGGAAGTGAAATCCCAGGAAGAACCTGAACTGAGTAATGGCGAATTCCATGAGGGTTTCACAATCCAATGTAATCTGATTTCATATGTTAGGCCAAGCGCAATATCTGTGAGTATCTTTGTTTGTTAGCACAATAGCAACGTTGTCAGAGTAGTATTTTGATAACACTATGTTTATAAAAGGTTAATATTTGATAATTACAGAAGTGAGTCCAAATGTTAGTTAGTTATACAATTAGTCTATTCTACTGTTGTAAATATGTTTATATCTTATGTAATATCGAATGTATAGTACTCAGTTTATGTACAAAACATACTTTGTCTTTGTTTACAGTTTCACAAATTTGTTCAAGTAAAGCTTCAAAACAGCAAACAGCTTCACGAGGAATTATTTTGAATAAGTGTTTAACTTGCTGGATAACTAGATAGGAACACGTCTAGCGAGGCCAGTACACTAACCAAGGTTCGATACAAATTTAACATCGCTTCACTGTTTTTCAATTCTATCTCTCTAGAAATTAACCCTAGTGTTTGGTTTGCATTTTTATGGCCTTATTAACCTGTGTCTTGAGCATCCCTGATTATAATCGCTCAACCATCGGTGACCATGCTTTCTGTTGCCTAGGCCCTAAGCTCTGGAATTCCCTCCCTAAACCACTCCGTCTCTCTTTCCTCCTTTTAAGACGCTCCTTAAAACCTACTTCTTTGACCAAACTTTTGGTCACCTGCCCTAATTTCTCCTTATGTGGCTTGGCGACAATTTTTTTTTTCTCTTACAATATTCTTGTGCAGCGCCTTGGGACGTTTTACTACGTTAAAGGAGCTCTATAAATACAAGTTGTTGTTGTGTCGCTACTTTGTGATTTGTGCATCTGTATCCCTAGATCCCTTTGCTCCTCTATCCCATTCAGACTCTGGTTATCCAAGCAGTATGTGGCCTCCTTATTCTTCCTACCAGACAACCAGAAACACTTTGCACCTTCTCACATGATCTTTCAAAAGCAGAATGTGGGAGGTATGAAGTAACTGGCTAATTAATTCCTTCAGCAAAAGCGTTACCCACTTTCTTTTTATTGACCTAATACTAAGTGAATCCTCCAATTTGAAAGCTGTAAAAGCTTACCTGAAAATAGCAAATACAAAGAGTTGTATAATTGTGATCATGGAACATTTAAAAAGAGGTATTTCTAACACAACTCAAAAATAAATTTGTTATTATAATTTAAAAAAGCACATTACATCTCCGCATGTAGATCATAAATTTCACATGAAGCAGAAAGCTATGGCAAGAACAGCTTATTAATATTACATAGCTATGTCAACACTCAGCGTGTGGAATTAACGTGATGAATTCAGACAATTACACAAATGAAAACAAAGACCACAAAAGTCAGCTATGCTGTGGGTAAATGTCAACCACTATTTTTCCACATCAATGCACCTACGGGTCAGTGCCTTGACTATGGCACTTATGTGGCATGACATACTTACCTGAATTTACACAAAACTATTTTTGTTTCTACAGCTCAATGTATAATTTTAGCTATTGTAGAAAAAAATTATTTTACAAATGTTTGGTTCATAAGATCCTGGCTCATCGGAAATCAAATGGCACATGTACATTCACATTTTCAAAACTTCCCTACAAGGTCAGAGTTATGATAGTTGTTGCCAGTCCATAAATGTAGTTTAACTTTGCTGCAAGCACCTCTTGTAGGCTTGTAATGATTGGCAAAATCTATAGCTTATAAAATAAAATATATCAATTATTTTACCACAGTTTTGCAATTAACTATTTGTAGTAAGAGGGTGTTTCTTCTCACTGTGTGCCAAGTGCAGATTATGTTTACTTTAAAAACAGCCACAATAAACAGACAACTGAAACAAGCATAAAAAACCATTATGAATTCCAAGTGTGAATCCACATGCATCACAGAGAAACCATGGACACTATTTAGTGGGATGCTTACACTATGCAGGGCTACATCTTCATTATGTAGCAAAACACATATCCATTCTAGATGTACATATCAAAGTACAGGGCACAGTGAAAGATTAATATTAGCATTCTCAGACAGGCATCTGTTTAAATAAAAAATACTTTACAACAAATGCAGTGCTCTTCTATACACAACACTATCAAGCTGTGGCCATATCAATACTTTTATTTAGAAAGGTAGGACATAGATTAGACAATGAACACTAACAATGGCCCTGAAATTGCAGTCTCCCCGACAGCGTACTCTCACAGTATGCCGTCGTAATCCATTTCAAAGGCCCCGCAATCTCTGGGTTTCCGCATGAGCGAAATCCAGGACTTACGATCTGTCAAGGTACGCCTTGACCAATCATCTGAACCGCATGGAAAATCAGTATTGCTAGCGCAGAGTTAACTGCCCAGCAATTGCCCACGAAACTCTTACGGCTGGTAAAAGCAGGCATAGCGCCTGCTTTCATCAGCGTAAGGGTATATACAAGCCTTAAACATTTAAAAATAAAAAAATGATGCACACACTTTAAATTAGTTTATGCAAATATGTTTAAAATTATTTATCAAAACATTAAATTTTTATTGAGGGTGGTGCAATGAAGGGACTTATGAATAAAATTGAAATTCAGTACATTTATATTAGAATTGTGTAAATTGTATAATTATTTGGGGATTCCATTGCATGTCATTAGGGGATTTCCTTCGTAAATGATTGCAATGGAATCGCCTTTGGGGGTAAAGTCACATCTAGATAGGTTAAGTTGTATTTTGTACATGAAAACATTATTCATTTTAAGGTATATGGTTTCTCCCTCTGCAACGTACCATTCCCTGCCCCCCACCAACTGACGGAGACATGTTCATCTATTCTCAGAACTCTCCAAATGTCAGTCTTCAATTATATGCTTTATATATTTTAAAAGCAATTTGTTTGTGTGACAAAAATAATCTTTTAGTTGTGCGATACTTGCGGAATGCTTGATGACATTGGGTACAAAATGTGTTTTGTACTCTGCATTCAGCAATTAATATTTAATTATTTGTTGGGAAACAGAACAAAGTTCCACTTTGGTCATCCTGGTTGCATCAAACACACCATGTATTGCAAGGCCAGAAGAAAGAATAAATCTTTACCTACTCTCCCCAATAATGTGCCTTAAGCTCGGACCGGAGAAGAGCAGCAGCTGCATGACCAGTGTGTACTTCACCATTTTCTACAGCAGTTTTCCTTATGAGCTCTGAGTGAGATTAGCAAATCAGTGCTAAAATGTAAGCAGTTATGCTCTGTTGGTCTGTATGCGGTAGGAAATTGATTAAGACTACTGTACCAAAATTAGTTTAAAATTGGGGCTTACAGATGATAGGAAACCTTTATTGTGCAAGATGCGGTTCTTCCCAAATAACACATCTGACCCACAAGGTGGACAAGAGTGAGCTAAGTAAATGGAAATTTTAAGAATCATCTTCCATCATTTTTCCCACAAGATAGAGTGAGATGTACTTCTTAGATCAATAGAAACAAATGACTGAAGTCCTTAATCTCTGGCTGCATGTTGAGTAAAATTCTTAATTAAACTCATTCAATTCTATCTGCGGATATCAACATTGTAATCCATTTGCAAATTATATGCCTTAAATTTCTGGACAAGATTTCACTGCACTATATTTTTCCCTTAATTATTTTGCTGATTGTGGAGGACAAAACACATTTTGTACCCAATATCATCATCAAACATTGCCCAAGTGTCTCGCAACTAAATGCAAAATAAAGTTCACTCAATTCGAACAGAGAGGGAGCGGGCGCGGCCACCGAGGGGGAGCGGGCGCCGAGGGGGAGCGGGCGCCGAGGGGGAGCGGGCGCCGAGGGGGAGCGGGCGCCGAGAGGGAGCGGGCGAGAGCACCGAAAGAGAGCACCGAAGAGAGAGCGAGAGAGAGCGAGCACAGAGGGAGAGCAGAGAAAGAGAGTGAGCGAGAGCACAGAAAGAGCGAGAACACAGAGAGAGCACAGAAAGAGAGAGAGAGAGCACAGAGAGGGAGCGCGAGAGCGCAGAAAGAGAGAGCGAGAGCACAGAAAGTGGGAGCGAGAGCACAGAAAGAGAGAGCGAGAGCAGAGAGCGAGAGCACAGAAAGAGAGAGCGAGAGCACAGAAAGAGAGAGAGCACAGAAAGCGAGCGAGAGCAGAGAGAGAGCGAGAGCACAGAGAGAGCGCGAGAGCACAGAAAGAGAGAGCGCAGAGAGAGAGCGAGAGCACAGAGAGAGAGTGAGAGCACAGAAGAGAGCGAGAGCACAGAAAGAGAGAGCGAGAGCACAGAGAGGGAGCGAGAGCACAGAGAGGGAGCGAGAGCACAGAGAGGGAGCGAGAGCACAGAAAGAGAGCGAGAGCACAGAAAGAGAGCGAGAGCACAGAAAGAGAGAGCGAGAGCACAGAAAGAGGGAGCGAGAGCACAGAGAGAGCGAGTGCACAGAAAGAGCGAGAGCACAGAGAGAGCGAGAGCACAGAAAGAGAGAGCGAGAGCAGAGAGAGCGAGAGCACAGAAAGAGAGAGCGAGAGCACACAGAGAGAGCGAGAGCACACAGAGAGAGCGAGAGCACACAGAGAGAGCGAGAGCACACAGAGAGAGCACACAGAGAGCGAGAGCACACAGAGAGAGCGAGAGCACACAGAGAGAGCGAGAGCACACAGAGAGAGCGAGAGCACACAGAGAGAGCGAGAGCACAGAGAGAGAGCGAGAGCACAGAGAGAGAACGAGAGCAGAGAGAGCGAGAGCAGAGAAAGAGAGAGCGAGAGCACAGAGAGAGAGCGAGAGCGCAGAGAGAGAGCGAGAGCGCACAGAGAGAGCGAGAGCACAGAGAGAGCGAGAGCGAGAGCACAGAGAGAGCGAGAGCACAGAGAGAGCGAGAGCACAGAGAGAGCGAGAGCACAGAGAGAGCGAGAGCACAGAGAGAGAGCGAGAGCACAGAAAGAGAGCGAGTGCACAGAAAGAGAGAGCGAGAGCACAAAGAGAGAGCGAGAGCACAGAAAGAGAGAGCGAGAGCACAGAAAGAGAGCGAGAGCACAGAGAGGGAGCGAGAGCACAGAAAGAAAGAGAGAGCACACAGAGAGAGCGAGCGAGAGCACAGAGAGAGAGCGAGAGCACAAAGAGAGAGCACAGAAAAAGAGAGCGAGAGCACAGAGAGGAGAGCAGAGAGAGAGCACAGAGAGAGACCACATAAAGAGAGAGCAAGAGCACAGAGAGAGAGAGCGAGAGCACAGAGAGAGCGAGAGCAGAGAGCGAGAGCAGAGAGAGAGAGAGCACAGAGAGAGAGAGAGCACAGAGAGAGAGAGAGCACAGAGAGCGAGAGCACAAGAACGAGAGCACAGAGAGAGAGCACAGAAAAAGAGAGCCAGAGCACAGAAAGAGAGGAGAGCAGAGAGAGCACAGAAAGAGAGAGAGAGACCACATAAAGAGAGAGCAAGAGCACAGAAAGAGAGAGAGCAGAGAGGGAGAGCACAGAAAGAGAGCACAGAGAGAGAGAGCGAGAGAGAGAGAGCACAGAGAGAGAGAGCAGCGAGAGAGCGCAGAGAGCAGAGCGAGCGAGAGAGCACAGAGAGAGAGCGAGAGAGAGAGAGCACAGAGAGTGAGCAGAGAGCAGTGAGAGCAAGAGAGCAGAGAGAGCGAGAGCACAGAGAGAGCGAGAGCACAGAGAGAGAGAGCGCAGAGAGAGAGCACAGAGAGAGAGAGAGCACAGAGAGAGCGCAGAGAGAGAGGGAGAGAGAGCACAGAGAGAGAGAGAGAGAGAGAGAGAGCACACAGAGAGAGCGAGAGCACAGAGTGAGAGAGAGAGAGCACAGAGGGAGAGCAGAGAGAAAGAGAGCAGAGAAAGAGAGAGCAGAGAAAGAGAGAGCTGAGAGAGAGCACAGAAAGAGAGCAGAGAGCACAGAAAGAGAACACAGAGAGAGGGAGAGCACAGAGAGAGAGTGGGCACAGAGCGAGAGAGCACAGAAAGAGCGAGAGAGAGCACAGAAAGAGCGAGAGCTCAGAAAGAGAGCTCAGAAAGAGAGCGAGAGAGCTCAGAAAGCGAGAGAGCACAGAAAAAGAGAGCACAGAAAGAGCGAGAGAGAGCACAGAAAGAGCGAGAGAGAGCACAGAAAGTGCGAGAGAGAGCACAGAAAGTGCGAGAGAGAGCACAGAAAGAGCGAGAGAGCTCAGAAAGAGAGCACAGAACGAGCGAGAGAGCACAGAACGAGCGAAAGAGAGCCCAAAACGAGCGAGAGAGAGCACAGAAAGAGCGAGAGAGCTCAGAAAGAGCGAGAGCTCAGAAAGAGAGCGAGAGCTCAGAAAGCGAGAGAGCACAGAAAAAGAGCACAGAAAGAGCGAGAGAGAGCACAGAAAGAGCGAGAGAGAGCACAGAAAGTGCGAGAGAGAGCACAGAAAGTGCGAGAGAGAGCACAGAAAGAGCGAGAGAGCTCAGAAAGAGAGCACAGAACGAGCGAGAGAGCACAGAACGAGCGAAAGAGAGCCCAAAACGAGCGAGAGAGAGCACAGAAAGAGCGAGAGAGCTCAGAAAGAGCGAGAGCTCAGAAAGAGAGCGAGAGCTCAAAGAGAGAGAGAGCTCAAAGAGAGAGCTCAGAAAGAGAGAGCTCAGAAAGAGAGCACAGAAAGAGCGAGAGAGAGCACAGAAAGAGCGAGAGAGAGCTCAGAAAGAGAGCGAGAGAGAGCTCAGAAAGAGAGCGAGAGCTCAGAAAGAGAGCGAGAGAGCTCAGAAAGAGAGCGAGAGAGCTCAGAAAGCGAGAGAGCACAGAAAAAGAGCACAGAAAGAGTGAGAGAGAGCACAGAAAGTGCGAGAGAGCACAGAAAGAGCGAGAGAGCTCAGAAAGAGAGCACAGAACGAGCGAGAGAGCACAGAACGAGCGAAAGAGAGCACAAAACGAGCGAGAGAGCTCAGAAAGAGCGAGAGAGCTCAGAAAGAGAGCGAGAGCTCAAAGAGAGAGAGAGAGCTCAGAAAGAGAGCACAGAAAGAGCGAGAGAGAGCACAGAAAGAGCGAGAGAGAGCACAGAAAGAGCGAGAGAGAGCACAGAAAGAGCGAGAGAGCACAGAAAGAGCGAGAGAGCACAGAAAGAGCGAGAGAGCACAGAAAGAGCGAGAGAGCACAGAAAGAGCGAGAGAGCACAAAGAGCGAGAGCACAGAACGAGCGAGAGCACAGAACGAGCGAGAGCACAGAACGAGCGAGAGAGAGCACAGAACGAGCGAGAGAGAGCACAGAACGAGCGAGAGCACAGAACGAGCGAGAGAGCACAGAACGAGCGAGAGAGAGCACAGAACGAGCGAGAGAGAGCACAGAACGAGCGAGAGAGAGCACAGAACGAGCGAGAGAGAGCACAGAGCGAGAGAGAGAGAGCACAGAGCGAGAGAGAGCACAGAGCGAGAGAGAGCACAGAGCGAGAGAGCACAGAACGAGCGAGAGCACAGAACGAGCGAGCGAGAGCACAGAACGAGCGAGCGAGAGCACAGAACGAGCGAGCACAGAATGAGCGAGCGAGAGCACAGAACGAGCGAGCGAGAGCACAGAACGAGCGAGCGAGAGCACAGAATGAGCGAGAGCACAGAACGAGCGAGAGCACAGAACGAGCGAGCGAGAGCACAGAACGAGCGAGAGCACAGAACGAGCGAGCGAGAGCACAGAACGAGCGAGCGAGAGCACAGAACGAGCGAGCGAGAGCACAGAACGAGCGAGAGAGAGCACAGAACGAGCGAGAGAGAGCACAGAACGAGCGAGAGAGAGCACAGAACGAGCGAGAGCACAGAGAGAGAGAGAGCACAGAAAGAGAGAGAGGGAGAGCACAGAAAGAGAGGGAACACAGAAAGAGAGCAGAGAGAGAGCGCACTGAAAGGGCGAGCGAGCGCAGAGAGGGCGAGCGAGCGCAGAGAGGGCGAGCGAGAGCAGAGAGCGAGCGCGAGGGCAGAGGGAGCGAGCGCGAGGGCAGAGGGAGCGAGCGCGAGGGCAGAGGGAGCGAGCGCGAGGGCAGAGGGAGCGAGCGCGAGGGCAGAGGGAGCGAGCGCGAGGGCAGAGGGAGCGAGCGCGAGGGCAGAGGGAGCGAGCGCGAGGGCAGAGGGAGCGAGCGCGAGGGCAGAGGGAGCGAGCGCGAGGGCAGAGGGAGCGAGCGCGAGGGCAGAGGGAGCGAGCGCGAGGGCAGAGGGAGCGAGCGCGAGGGCAGAGGGAGCGAGCGCGAGGGCAGAGGGAGCGAGCGCGAGGGCAGAGGGAGCGAGCGCGAGGGCAGAGGGAGCGAGCGCGAGGGCAGAGGGAGCGAGCGCGAGGGCAGAGGGAGCGAGCGCGAGGGCAGAGGGAGCGAGCGCGAGGGCAGAGGGAGCGAGCGCGAGGGCAGAGGGAGCGAGCGCGAGGGCAGAGGGAGCGAGCGCGAGGGCAGAGGGATCGAGCGCGAGGGCAGAGGGATCGAGCGCGAGGGCAGAGGGAGCGAGCGCGAGAGCAGAGGGAGCGAGCGCGAGAGCAGAGGGAGCGAGGGCAAGAGCGAGGGAGAGAGAAGAGAGAGGGCGAGAAGAGAGAGAGGGCGAGAAGAGAGAGAGAGAGGGCGAGAAGAGAGAGAGAGAGGGCGAGAAGAGAGAGAGAGAGGGCGAGAAGAGAGAGAGAGAGGGCGAGAAGAGAGAGAGAGAGGGCGAGAAGAGAGAGAGGGCGAGAAGAGAGAGAGGGCGAGAAGAGAGGGCGAGAAGAGAGAGAGGGCGAGAAGAGAGAGAGAGAGCGAGAAGAGAGAGAGGGCGAGAAGAGAGAGAGGGCGAGAAGAGAGAGAGAGAGGGCGAGAAGAGAGAGAGAGAGGGCGAGAAGAGAGAGAGAGAGGGCGAGGAGAGAGAGAGGGCGAGAAGAGAGAGAGAGAGGGCGAGAAGAGAGAGAGGGCGAGAAGAGAGAGCGGGCGAGAAGAGAGAGAGGGCGAGAAGAGAGAGAGGGCGAGAAGAGAGAGAGAGGGCGAGAAGAGAGAGAGAGAGGGCGAGAAGAGAGAGAGAGAGGGCGAGGAGAGAGAGAGAGGGCGAGAAGAGAGAGAGAGATCGAGAAGAGAGAGAGGGCGAGAAGAGAGAGAGGGCGAGAACAGAGAGAGAGAGGGCGAGAAGAGGGAGAGGGCGAGAAGAGGGAGAGGGCGAGGAGAGAGAGAGGGCGAGAAGAGAGAGAGAGAGGGCGAGAAGAGAGAGAGAGAGAGGGCGAGAAGAGAGAGAGAGAGGGCGAGAAGAGAGAGAGAGAGGGCGAGAAGAGAGAGAGGGCGAGAAGAGAGAGAGAGGGCGAGAAGAGAGAGAGAGAGGGCGAGAAGAGAGAGAGAGGGCGAGAACAGAGAGAGAGGGCGAGAACAGAGAGAGGGCGAGAACAGAGAGAGAGAGGGCGAGAACAGAGAGAGGGCGAGAACAGAGAGAGAGAGAGAGAACAGAGAGAGAGAGGGCGAGAACAGAGAGAGGGCGAGAACAGAGAGAGAGAGGGCGAGAACAGAGAGAGAGAGGGCGAGAACAGAGAGAGAGAGGGCGAGAACAGAGAGAGAGAGGGCGAGAACAGAGAGAGAGAGAGGGCGAGAACAGAGAGAGAGAGGGCGAGAACAGAGAGAGGGCGAGAACAGAGAGGGGGGGCGGGAACAGAGAGAGAGAGGGCGGGAACAGAGAGAGAGGGGGCGGGAACAGAGAGAGAGAGGGCGAGAACAGAGAGAGAGAGGGCGAGAACAGAGAGAGAGAGGGCGAGAACAGAGAGAGAGAGATCAGAGACCACAGGAAAAAGAGAGAATACGTTAATACAAACAGAGAAAAAATGGGGTCATTAAAACTAAGATGTCCATTCTTGTTCTCCCCTACTTTCTGCCTTTGCATTCTACCAAAATAAATTTATTTCCCCTACCATGCCATGTCAGTCCACCCTTGAGCCTCGATCTGCTGCCTATTTGCTGGGCTTGGCCTGCCTGCTATCATCTCTGTTACTGTCTGCAAGCCTCCTCTGTAATCTTCACCAGTAAACTAGTACGTCATTTCTGAAAGCTCAATCACAAGCAGGTGGTGGGAGTGGATGAGGACATATGCAAGGGTGGTACATAAGCAGGTGGCAACAGACATCAGCCCGACGGCAGCATAGCATAGCATGGCCATGGCCCCATATGGCAGCGAGAGGCTTGTAAACAGGAACAGGAAGCCAAGAAAAAGGCATTGGTCAAAAGTATGTGGAATTAAAATATATATATATACTAGCTGGAGTGCCCGGCGGTGCCGAGGGAACTCAAGAACCCTGTGCCATGTTTATAAAACTGTTTATGAGACTGTTGGGATTGAAGAATTCTTCCTAAGCACCCAGGAGGTGGTTCTTCAACTTCATTTTTTGTTAATGGAGATCGCCAGTCAGAAGTGGTGCGTCCAAGTCTGCTACGTTTTCTTGAGGGCATGCGGTTATGAAAAAAGAAAAAATAATTTTTATGTATATAAATGACTCTGTCTGTCTGTCTGTGTGGGAAGGAGAGGGAGAGAGAGAGAGGGAAGGAGAGAGAGAGAGAGGGGGAAGGAGAGAGGGGGGAGGAGAGAGAGAGAGAGAGGGGGAAGGAGAGAGAGAGAGGGGGAAGGAGAGGGAGAGAGGGGGAAGGAGAGAGAGAGAGGGGAAGGAGAGGGGGAAAGAGAGAGGGGGGGAAGGAGAGAGAGAGAGAGAGGGAAGGAGAGAGACACAGAGGGAAGGAGAGAGAGAGAGAGGGAAAGAGAGAGAGAGGGGGAAGGAGAGAGAGACAGAGAGAGAGAGAGGGGGAAGGAGAGAGAGAGAGGGGGAAGGAGAGAGAGAGAGAGAGGGAGAGAGAGAGAGGGAAGGAGAGAGAGGGGGAAGGAGAGAGAGAGAGAGGGGGAAGGAGAGAGAGAGAGAGAGAGGGGGAAGGAGAGAGAGAGAGGGGGAAGGAGAGAGAGGGGAAGGAGAGAGAGCGAGAGGGGGAAGGAGAGAGAGCGAGAGAGGGAAGGAGAGAGACAGAGAGGGAAGGAGAGAGAGACAGAGAGGGAAGGGAGAGAGAGAGAGAGAGACAGAGAGGGAAGGGAGAGAGAGAGACAGAGAGGGAAGGAGAGAGAGAAAGACACCCGGGGAAGGGCTGGACTCAGAGCCGGCGGGCGAAGAAGGGTGGCCGCCATTTTGTGAGGTCGGCGGGAAGTTTGAATCGCGGCGGCCGAAGGAAGGAAGAAGGGCGAGATTGAGGATTTAAATTTTTTTTAAAAGGATCCAGAGAGAGGAGATGCAGGTGAAGCCAGAGGTTCTCATCGCTCGGGCTGTGTGTGTATTGTGTGAGGAGACGGAGACTCCCTCCCTCTCCCACCCCCTCACTCTTTCCCTCCCTCACTCCCTCACTCACTCACTCTCTCTCTCTCTCTCTCCCCCCCCCCTCTCTCTCTCTCTCTCTCTCTCCTCTCCCTCCCTCCCCCTCTCTCTCTCCCTGCCTCTCCCTCCTTCTCCCTAGGGGGGGGGAGGGGAGGGGGGGAGGGAGGGAGGGGGGGAGGGGGGAAGGGAGGGGAGGGGGGGGAGGGGGGAGGGGGGAAGGGAGGGGAGGGGGAGGGGGGAGGGAGGAGGAGGGGAGGGGGGAAGGGGGGGAGAAGGGGGGGAAGGGGGAGGGGGGAGAGGGAGAGGGACGGGGGGGAGGGGGACGGGGGGGGGGAGGGGGAGGGGGGAGGGAGAGGGACGGGGGGGAGGGGGAAGGGGGAGGGGGGGGGGGGGGAGGGGGGAAGGGGGAGGGGGAGGAGGGAAGGGGGGGAGGGAGGGAGGAAGGGAGGGGGGGAAAGGGCGGGGGGAGAAAGGGGGGGAGAGGGGAGGGCGGGGCCCCCCCGAGGGTCGCGGCCCCCGCAGAGGGTCGCGCCCCCCCCCCCACCAAGGTGAAGACCACCGATTGCGTCTGTGCGAGGCGGCTGTGCGAGACGGCCACCGGGCCCGGTTGCCAGGGTAACCGTTGACGCTCAGCAAGCCCCGCCCCCCGGCCGAGCCAGAGAGAGACGCCGCGTCTCAGCTCCTGCTGCGCGCGCACCCGGGGGTCGCGCCACCACCACCCCCCCCCCCCCCCGCGAGGTGAAGACCGCCGATTGCGGCTGTGCGAGACGGCCGGCGGGCCCGGTTGCCAGGGTAACCGTTGACGCTCAGCAAGCCCCGCCCCCGGCCAAGCCAGAGAGAGACGCCGCATCGCAGCTCCTGCTGCGCGCGCACCCTTTAGTAAGGTAGCGGCGCTGGGCTGAGGACCGCCCGCCCCTGCAGCCTTCGAGTGGGGCTGGAGGTGCCTAGCTCGGGCGTGGGTGCGGAGGAGAAGCCGAGGCTTCGAGGCCTACCTGGAAAAAACGGGGAAAGTAGGAAAATTAATGAGATTAGATAAGTTAATTCGTTTCTAAATCATTTTTTTAAAAAACAATATGTGTTTTAAAAGCAACGTTTTTTTTTAAAGACGCAGAAAGCGGGAAAAAGAAAGGAAAAGTTTGGAATCAAGATGGCGGCGACTCACCTCGGTTCAGAACGATAAGGCCCAGCCACACGCACCGATTGGCCCGGCGGCACACGCCAGCAACCCGGCGTACGATTGGTCGAGCTCGAGGTCGCTCTGTCGCTAATGAGCGGATAATGAGATGCTAATGAGCGGAATGTTGAAGGTTTTTGGGATACCGCGGGCGCGATTTTAGCCCGGCCGAAACGTAAATACGCTTAAAACCGTCTCGGAAGCGTAAGCTTTCTTTGGAGGTAACGCGCGCGTAGGTATGCCCTGTAACTTTCGAGCGCATAGCCCGCCAGACGCACACGCGATGACAGACAGAATGACAGATCGACCGATTTATAAGTGCCCGGCGGTGCCGAGGGTCTTTTGAGGGCATGTTGTTGTTGGAAGAGAGAGCGCGACTGGGGGGGGGGGGGGGGGAAAAGAGAGAGCGCGACTGGGGGGAAGGGAGAGAGCGACGGGGGGGGGGGGGAAGAGAGAGGGCGACTGGGGGGGAAGAGAGAGAGCGACTGGGGGGGAAGAGAGAGAGCGACTGGGGGGGAAGAGAGAGAGCGACTGGGGGGGAAGAGAGAGAGCGACTGGGGGGGAAGAGAGAGAGCGACTGGGGGGGAAGAGAGAGAGCGACTGGGGGGGAAGAGAGAGGGCGACTGGGGGGGAAGAGAGAGGGCGACTGGGGGGGAAGAGAGAGAGCGACTGGGGGGGAAGAGAGAGAGCGACTGGGGGGGAAGAGAGAGAGCGACTGGGGGGGAAGAGAGAGAGCGACTGGGGGGGAAGAGAGAGAGCGACTGGGGGGGAAGAGAGAGAGCGACTGGGGGGGAAGAGAGAGAGCGACTTGGGGGGGAAGAGAGAGAGCGACTGGGGGGGAAGAGAGAGAGCGACTGGGGGGGAAGAGAGAGAGCGACTGGGGGGGAAGAGAGAGAGCGACTGGGGGGGAAGAGAGAGAGCGACTGGGGGGGAAGAGAGAGAGCGACTGGGGGGGAAGAGAGAGAGCGACTGGGGGGGAAGAGAGAGAGCGACTGGGGAGGGAAGAGAGAGAGCGACTGGGGGGGAAGAGAGAGAGCGACTGGGGGGGAAGAGAGAGAGCGACTGGGGGGGAAGAGAGAGAGCGACTGGGGGGGAAGAGAGAGAGCGACTGGGGGGGAAGAGAGAGAGCGACTGGGGGGGAAGAGAGAGAGCGACTGGGGGGGAAGAGAGAGAGCGACTGGGGGGGAAGAGAGAGCGCGACTGGGGGGGAAGAGAGAGAGCGACTGGGGGGGGAAGAGAGAGAGCGACTGGGGGGGAAGAGAGAGAGCGACTGGGGGGGGAAGAGAGAGAGCGACTGGGGGGGAAGAGAGAGAGCGACTGGGGGGGAAGAGAGAGAGCGACTGGGGGGGAAGAGAGAGAGCGACTGGGGGGGAAGAGAGAGAGCGACTGGGAAGGGGGGAAGGAGGAAGGGGGGAAGGAGGAGAGGGGAGGGGGAGGGGGGGAAGGAGGAGAGGGGAAGGAAGGGGGGGATGGGGGGAAGGAAGGGGGGAGGGGGGGGAAGGAAGGGGAGGAAGGGGGAGGAAGGGGGGGGGAAGAGGGGGGAGGGGTGGGCGAGAGGGGAGGGGTAGGGGAAGGAGGGGGGGAGAAAGGGAGTGGGGGAGCCAGCAGACCCTCTCCCCATTGCCGGCGATGGCTCCGCTGAGCTCCGTGCCGCCCCACGCACTGACATGCCGAGCGCAGCGCCCCGGTGAGCCCGAGCCCCGCACCCTCCCGAGACCGGGCCTGAGACGGCCGATTGCGGCTGGCCAGGCCCGGTTGCCTTGGTAACCCTCCTCCCCTCTCCGCCTCCCGATCTCCAGGCCTGGGCCTGAGCGGCCGATTGCGCCTGGCGAGCCCGGTTGCCGGGGTAACCCTCTCCGCTCCCACTCCCCTCCCGAGCCCCGCCCCCCCCCCCCCCGAATGAAGCTCGAGGTGGTTGCAGTGAGCCCAGCCAGCCTTTACCAAGATGGCTGGCTGCTGGTTCGGAATCGGGCCCAGCCGGGGGGGGGGGGGGGGGGGTGAGGGGTGGGAGGAGCTTGCCACAAAACAATTGCCTCGGGTCCAGCATGGCTGGCAACAGACGCCCAGGCTTCGAGGCCTACCTGCAAAAACGGGGAAAGGTAGGAAAATTAATGCGATTAGATAAAAGATTTAGAAAGTAATTAACTTTTTAAAAAAACAATATGTGTTTTAAAAGCAAGTTTTTTTTTTTAAAAGATGCAGAAAGCAGGAAAATGAAAAGTTTGGAATCAAGATGGCGGCGACTCACCTCGGTTCAGAACGATAAGGCCCGCCCACACACGCACCGATTGGTCGACCGTCAGGTCACCGAAGCGTAGGATTGGTCAATCGTCCCGTCACTCGACTCTAGGAGGGCTCGCCCGCAAGCGCCAGGAACCCGCCCCTGCCACGCAGCGACTGGTCGACCTCGACGTCACTCGATGCTAATGAGCGGATAATGAGCGGAATGTTGAACGTTTTTTTGGATACCGCGGGCGCAAGTTTTGTCTCGCCGAAACATAAATACGCTTATGACGGTTCTGGAATCGTAAGCTTTCTTTCGATGTAACACACGTGTAGGAACGCTCTACAACTTTTGAGTTTATACAATACAGACAGACAGACAGACGGAATGACAGACAGAAGAACCGCTTTATAAATATAGATAGATAATAATAGTGATAGATAGAAGAGAAGATATATATCTCTAGAGGCACGGCAAAGTGTGAAAATTGAAGGCCGGGCAAGGTATAGAAAATGAGTCGCATTCAGAAAAATACAAAATGGCAGGTAGACGTAGGTGATTCGCGTCACAGCACCATTAGTGATAGGAGGCCTGCAGCTATACTGTAACAAAGATAGGTTTTTCCCATTATATAAAAAATGACATACCTATTTGTCATTACAAATATTGGCATGTCAAGATAGGCTTTTACCATTATAAATTCTGGCATAAGAAAGCATGATACAAAATCATGACATAGGAAATATGTTTATTTTGACAGGAAGTGCTCGTCAGCTGCTTAATACAGGAAACTTTGTGCTATCCGGCACCCATGGGACCGAGCTACTGCCGTTTTTTTTAAAAGCTCCGGATAGACCAGCGTCAATGTTATCAGATAGGAGCTTTTCATCGCAGTATCTGACCACAAACACTGTTGCTCAGCAACAGCTTGTAAACACTCGGCCCGTGGCTTGGAAGCGTCTCTGAAGCTGTTGCTAAGATACAGAGATGCTTTCTAGAGCCTGCGTGTCTGACCACAAACACTGTTGCTCAGCAACAGCTTGTAAACCACTCGGCCCAGTAGCTTGAAGCGTCTCTGAAGCTGCTGCTAAGCGACAAAGACGCTTTACAGAGCCTGCCTGTGAAAAGAATGCTAGGAGAGAAAAAAACACCTAACCAAAACGGCTGCTGATTTCTGCCGTTAGATCAAAGTTGCCGGACATTCAACTTCCCGGATAGCACAAAGTTTCCTGTAGCAAACTCTTGTTCTTCAGGTTTTTGAAGATAATTGGACAGTTTATTACCACAAGTACCTAGTCCATTGCTACTGTTGTTCTTATGTTAAAAAATAATGAAAGAGAACTCTGAACAAGAATTCCATCAATTATATGGGGGCCCATTGCACCTGCTTCAATTGGGTGAAATATCTTTGGGAAAATGGTTAGATCTACTCAGGTCCTTTCCAAATTCATTAAATCAGACCTCTACTCTTGAAGACAAATCTGCTTCTCCCCCTCTTCCACCCCACCAAGGTACTTTTCCCACCCACCCCAAGTGAAGTATCTTCCTTGTTCCCCCACTCACTAAGGTACTTCCCCCATCCCCTCCATTCTTACCTGTTCCTACCTTACCTCTAACTCAGCCCTTCTCCCTGCAACTTTCCTATCCCACCCCTCGCTCTCACCCTCTCCTTTCCTCAGTCAATTATCCTCTCGCCCTTTAATCCTGCTTGACCTGGCGACAGTGCTTGGTCTTACCCATGTATAAAGCCAGGGAGATTGATCTGTAAAATAAAACTATGAACTCCATTGTATCGATGAAAAATGAAGGTTAGATGCATGGGAGTGACTGCAAAACTGTAATCTCATCTCAGGGTTCAATGAGATGCAATCAACCTTTGCTTTTGCAATTTATACCATCTAAACCTTTTGATGGGATTAGTTGCTTGTTATTACCCCCACATATCCATTATCCTCTATTTAATGTAATAGTTGAGAATCTAGACACTTGTTTCAGTTTGATTCAGTTTCATGTATACAGCCTGTATTGAAGGAAAGAAGCTTCATCACAGTAGACAAACATCTCATGTCCAAAACATGTCCTTTCTCTTAGCTTGAGAGATAGACATAGGTTTTATCGAGTGAAGTGTTGAAAGGCATTCTTGTTTAAATCAGTCATTGTTATGAAAAAGTGGATTTTTTTAAAATAACCTTAAATGTTGAAATCAATACATTGTAAGAAAATATTACTCCTTTAAAATTTGTATTAAATTACAAATGGCCATAAAAATGTCGTTAAGATGTAATTTCTTTAGACAATCATGTGGAGCAAGTCAGTTGAAATCACTGAATTTGATGAATGGCATGAAAACAGAAGTTCATACAGACTAAGGGATATGGAGTACTTACTGCACAGAAATGAAGGACAAAGTGATTGCTGTAAGGCAAAAATGCACTTCTCAAAGAGGACATGTCTACGCCAAACAAAAGAAGAATTGTTCGTACTCATGTTAAACTCCCTTGCTGATATCAAGTTTACAACTATACAGAGGATACACAACAGGGCTCAGTGATTGATCAGAGCGACAGTGATTTAACTCATGGTGGTTTGCTTTCTATAAATTCAGTACCAGTGTCTCAGATAAGTAACTGGTCAATTAAGAATTTCTCCTGTTCAGATGTTTCCCGATCAGCATTCAGGATGAGGACATTTATAATGAATCCAATACATGTGCTCAAAGATGTTCTATTAGTTGGCCTCAGGTGAACAGTACTCAGTAGAGATGGGAAGCTTGAATAATTTACTGCAACAAAAGGCAGGAATGGGGTCTCGACTCACCGTCTCAGGAGACTGGAGAGGGAGAAATAATTTTAGTGGGGGGGGGGGGGGGGGGGAGAGAAAGGAAAAATTCAAATACTAAAAGAGCTGGAATTCAATAGATTTCTATATATATATTATATATACTAGCTGGAGTGCCCGGCGGTGCCGAGGCTTTTTCGAGGGCATGTTGTTGGAAGAAGAGGGGAAGAGAGAGAGCGACTGGGGGGGAAGAGAGAGAGCGACTGGTGGGGGGGAAGAGAGAGAGCGACTGGTGGGGGGGAAGAGAGAGAGCGACTGGGGGGGGAAGAGAGAGAGCGACTGGGGGGGGAAGAGAGAGAGCGACTGGGGGGGAAGAGAGAGAGCGACTGGGGGGGAAGAGAGAGAGCGACTGGGGGGGGAAGAGAGAGAGAGCGACTGGGGGGGAAGAGAGAGAGCGACTGGGGGGGGAAGAGAGAGAGCGACTGGGGGAAAGAGAGAGAGCGACTGGGGGGGAAGAGAGAGAGCGACTGGGGGGGAAGAGAGAGAGCGACTGGGGGGGAAGAGAGAGAGCGACTGGGGGGGAAGAGAGAGAGCGACTGGGGGGGAAGAGAGAGAGCGACTGGGGGGGAAGAGAGAGAGCGACTGGGGGGGAAGAGAGAGAGCGACTGGGGGGGAAGAGAGAGAGCGACTGGGGGGGAAGAGAGAGAGCGACTGGGGGGGAAGAGAGAGAGCGACTGGGGGGGAAGAGAGAGAGCGACTGGGGGGGGAAGAGAGAGAGCGACTGGGGGGGAAGAGAGAGAGCGACTGGGGGGGAAGAGAGAGAGCGACTGGGGGGGAAGAGAGAGAGCGACTGGGGGGGAAGAGAGAGAGCGCGACTGGGGGGGAAGAGAGCGACTGGGGGGGAAGAGAGCGACTGGGGGGGAAGAGAGCGACTGGGGGGGAAGAGAGAGAGCGAGAAAGAGGGGGGAGGGGGAGGGGGGAGGGGGGGAGGAGGAGGGGGGAGGGAGGGGGGAGGGAGGGGGGAGGGAGGGGGAAGGGAGGGGGGGAGGGAGGGGGAGGGAGGGGGGAGGGAGGGGGGGAAGGAGGGGGGAGGGAGGGGGGGAAGGAGGGAGGGGGAGGAGGGGGGAAGGAGGGAGGGGGGGAAGGAGGGAGGGGGAGGAGGGAGGGAGGGGGGAGGAGGAGGAGGGAGGGGGGAGGGAGGGGGAGGGGAGAGAGGGAGGGGGGCCTGAGATGGCCGATTGCGGCTGGCCGGGGCCCGGTTGCCTTGGTAACCCTCCTCCCCTCTCCGCCTCCCGATCTCCGGGCCTGAGCGGCCGATTTGCGGCTGGCGAGCCCGGTTGCCGGGGTAACCCTCTCCGCTCCCCCTCCCCTCCCGAGCCCCGGTTGCCTTGGTAACCTTCCTCCCCTCGCCGCCTCCCGATCTCTGGGGGGAAGTGGGGGTTGGGGGGGGAAAGGGAGGGGGGGAAGGGAGGGGGGAAGGGGGAAAAGGGAGGGGGGAAAAGGGAGGTGGGGTGAAAGGCAGTGGGGGGAGCAAGGGGTGGGGAAACATGAAACTTAAAGTACTTATAAAACATTTTTGGTAAATCTTTCTATAACATACACTTTACAACCTCACCAATCTTTTTATTAAAAAAGGGGTGCTCACCTCTCAGTGTGTTGTATCACAAACAATGGCCACCGCTTGCTTTTCAGTTGGAAAGATTAGGCCCCGCCCCCACAGTCGATTGTCTGTCTCGGTCACCAGCACCCGATTTGGAGCACAGAAGCCCCACCCACTCTCTGTTCCTGTACTAAGTTGGCTGCGCATGCACTCTGTTACACACTGAATCAAAATGGCGTCGCACTGAAACTTTTCGCCCTCCTTGACAAAGATGGCTGCCGTTAACCTGGGGCTGTCTGCAGAAGAAATTTCCTCAGCTGCAAACACAGGATCTTCAGATTATTATTCGGGGCTTGCGACCTACCCCAGTTGCTTATGAAGCCTCCCCACCTACTGACCCCGGGAATGGAGCTGAGGCAGTACACCCTCTCCCCTCTGCCAGTGTTTGTCTCTGTCTAGGCCGGGAGCCTGGGTTTAGAGTTGCACTGCTGGCAGTTGGAGAAGCCTAGGCCCCGGGCCTAGAAAAACGGTGAAAGGTAGAAGAATTATAGAGGTTAGAGAAAAGATTTACAAATTAATTAACTTTTTTTAAAAACAATTTGTGTTTTAAAAGCAACTTTTTTTTTGCTGGAAATGTAGATTTGAAAAGAAACACGCAGAAAGCGGGAAAAATAAATGAAAAGTTTGGAATCAAGATGGCGGCGACTCACCTCGGTTCAGAACGATAAGGCCCGCCCACACATGCACCGATTGGTCGACCGTCAGGTCACCGAAGTGTAGGATTGGTCAATCGTCCCGTCACTCGACTGTAGGAGGGCCCGCCCGCACGCGCCAGGAACCTGGCGTACGATTGGTCGACCTCGTCGTCACTCTATCGCTAATGGGCGGATAATGAGATGCTAATGAGCGGAATTTTGAATGTTTTTTGGATACCGCGGGCACAATTTTTGTCCGGCCGAAACGTAAATACGCTTACGACCGTTTTGGAATGGTAAGCTTTCTTTTGATGTAACGCACGTGTAGGTACGCTCTATAACTTTCGAGTGCATAGCCGGACAGACGCACACCGAAGGACAGACAGACAGACAGAGACAGACAGACAGATCGATCCGTTTATATATATATATAGATATATAGATTGGGCTAACCAAATTAGTAACAATGCTGTGGAGGAGGAATTCCTGGAATGTATACGGGATGGTTTCCTGGACCAATATGTCGAGGAACCAACTAGAGATCAGGCCATCTTAGACTGGGTATTATGTAATGAGAAAGGATTAATTAGCAATCTTGTTGTGCGAGGCCCCTTGGGTCGGAGCGATCATAATATGTTCGAATTCTTCATTAAGATGGAGAGTGAAAGAGTTGACACAGAGACTAGGGTCCTGAATTTAAATAAAGGAGACAACGATGGTATGAGGTGCGAGTTGGGTAGGATTGATTGGGGAATGTCACTCAAAGGGTTGACGGTGGATGGGCAATGGCAAACATTCAAAGATCCCATGGATGAGCTACAGAATTTGTTCATCCCAGTTTGGCATAAAAATAAAACAAAAAAGGTGACTCAACCGTGGCTAACAAGGGAAATTAGGGATAGCATAAGATCCAAGGAGAGGATGTATAAATTGGCCAGAAAAAGCAGTAAACCTGAGGATTGGGAGCAGTTTAAGATCCAACAAAGGAGGACAAAGGGATTAATTAAGAGAGGGAAAATAGAGTATGAGAGTAAGCTTTCAGGGAACATAAAAACTGACTGTAAAAGCTTTTATAGATATGTGAAGAGAAAAAGATTGGTGAAGTCAAGCATAGGTCCCTTGCAGTCAGAATCAGGGGAATTTATAATGGGGAACAAAGAAATGGCTGACCAATTAAATACATACTTTGGTTCTGTCTTCACAAAGGAGGACAGCATGGTGGCATAGTGGTTAGCACTGTTGCCTCACAGCGCCAGAGACCTGGGTTCAAATCCGGCCTCGGGTGACTGTCTGTGTGGAGTTTGCACATTCTCCCCGTGTTTGCGTGGGTTTCCTCCGGGTGCTCCGGTTTCCTCCCACAGTCCAAAGATGTGCGGGTTAGGTTGATTGGCTATGATAAATTGACCCTTAGTGTTAGGGGGATTAAATACATGGGGTTACGGGGATAGGGTGGGATATGTGTCGGTGCAGGCTCGATGGGCCGAAATGGCCTCTATCTGCACTGCGGGGTTTCTGTGATTTCTGTGAAATAACCTCCCAAAGATGTCGGAGAACATAGGGTCTAATGAAAGGGAGGAACTGATAGAAATCAGTATTTGTAGGGAAATGGTATTAGGGAAATTCATGGGATTGAGGGCCGATAAATCCCCAGGGCCTGATAATCTACATCCTAGGGTACTTAAGGAAGTGGCCCTAGAAATAGTAGATGCATTGCTGGTCATCTTCCAAAATTCGATAGACTCTGGAACAGTACCCATGGATTGGCGGGTAGCTAATGTTACCCGACTGTTCAAAAAGGGTGGTAGAGAGAAAACAGGGAATTACAGACCGGTAAGCCTGACATTGGTAGTGGGGAAAATGCTAGGGTCCATTATAAAGGATGTAATAGCAGAGCACTTGGAAAAAAGTGACCGGATCAGACAAAGTCAACATGGCTTTACAAAAGGTAAATCATGGTTGACTAATCTACTAGAATTTTTTGAGGATGTAACTGGTAAAATAGATAAGGGAGAACCAGTGGATGTGGTGTATTTGGATTTTCAAAAGGCTTTGGATAAGGTCCCGCATAAGAGATTAGCGTGTAAAATTAAGGCACGTGGGATTGGGGGCAAGGTATTGACTTGGAGAGAGAACTGGTTGGCAGACAGAAAGCAAAGAGTTGGAATAAACGGCTCTTTTTCCGAGTGCCAGGCAGTGACTAGTGGGGTACCGCAGGGATCGGTCCTTGGACCCCAGCTATTTACAATATATATAAATGATCTGGATGAGGGAACTAGATGTAATATCTCCAAGTTTGCAGATGACACAAAGCTAGGTGGGCGTGTGTGCTGTGAGGAGGATGCAGAGAAACTCCAGTATGATTTGGACAGGTTGGCTGATTGGGCAGAAGCATGGCAGATGCAATATAACGTGGATAAATGCGAGGTTATCCACTTTGGTGTCAAAAACAGGAAGGCAGATTATTATCTAAATGGCAATAGATTGGGAGAAGGGGAAGTGCAACGAGACCTGGGCGTCCTTGTGCACCAGTCGCTGAAAGTAAGCTTGCAGGTGCAGCAGGCGGTTAAGAAGGCAAATGGTATGTTGGCCTTCGTAGCGAGAGGGTTTGAGTACAGGAACAAGGATGTCTTGCTGCAGTTGTACAGGGCCTTGGTGAGGCCACATCTTGAGTATTGTGTGCAGTTTTGGTTGCCTTATCTGAGGAAGGAAGTGCTTGCCATGGAAGGAGTGCAGCAAAGATTCACCAGGCTGATACCTGGGATGGCAGGAATGACGTATGAGGAGGATGACGATTGGGCTATTCACTGGGAGTTTAGATAGGGGAACTGAGAGTTTAGAAGTAATGAGAGGGGATCTCATTGAAACTTATAAAATTCTAACAGGACGTCGACTGAGATGCTGGAAGGGGTGAGATGGGTCAGGAGGGAGTTCCAGAACCAGGGTCACAGTCTAAGGATAAGGGGGTAAGCCATTTAGGACAGAGATGAGGAGGAATTTCTTTCACCACAGAGAGTGGTGAACCTGTGGAATTCTCTGCCAAAGAAGGCAGTAGAGGCCAATTCATTAAATATATTCAAGAAGGAAGCTGGATATATTTCTTAAGGCTCAAGGGATCAAAGGATATGGAGAGAAGGCAGGAACAGGGTACTGAATTTGGATGATCAGCCATGATCTCATTGAATGGCGGAGCAGGCTCGAGGGGCCGAATGGCCTACTCCTGCTCCTATCTTCTATGTTTCTATGTAATAAATATCACACTCACATGCTCACTCCCTTTCTAGCATTGTAAACCATCACTATAAGCACAGAAAGACAATCACTGCAACTTCATCTAATTATTTTTTTCAAATTGCATTCCAAATCATATTAATTTTATATGGAACCGTATTGTCTCAAACTCACAAAGTGATTCAAAACTGGCTGTCAAGTAGCAATTGTTTAAACTTTGTAACTTGAAGAATTGCTAAATAAGAATAATAGTTCCAGGTTCAGTCAGGTCATCACCAGGGACAACAAAGATATAGGGAAATGGTAAATAAAATTAGGTATATTCAATGGAAATGTCTTTAAAAAAATACAATTTTCTAACTAAGGACGGTGTGTGACTTGGAGGGGCATTTTATTGTCTCCGATTCTGGTCATTCCTCCAGTACTTTGCTGTCTCAAGGCCAAGGGATGCAAATTGAATCAAATCTGGTGTACAACTAGCTTAGCCGTTCACTGCCAAATCCAGCTGAACCACCTCAAGCTCTACCAGGCCTCACTCATTAAGCACCCCTGCCCTTACGGACCTTAATTGTTTGAAATTGATATCCACGTGTTTAAATTCATCTATGGCCTCCCCCACCCCATCTCTAAACTCTTTCAGCCCTAAACCCCTCCTGCCCCTAATCTCTCTTCCATGGTTCCCGCCTCTTCTGCTCTCCATTTTTGCCCCACAATTGGCAACCATGGCTTCCACTGCCTATGGTCCACTCTCTGGAATTTCTCCCGAAGCCCTTCCGCGTCTCCATCTCCCTCCTCCTTAATACCCAAATCTTTCACTAATTTCTTGTAATAATCTCCTTCGGCTCAGCGTTCATCTTATCCTTATGCCTTTGTGAAGCACCTTGCAATGTTTTTGTACCGTAGAAATTGCAAGGTGCTTCACAAAGGCATAAGGGCAAGATGAACGCTGAGCAAGTTGCTGTTGTGTTATATACCATCTTGTTTCTTCCCCACTCATTTTGGTGACTTTACTGCGCTTTCTACTGCTTTAGTTAAAGTATTTTGCAGAGAATTAAATCCTTTGTTTCATAGTTTGGGTTTAGTTTTTTTCCCTCAAAAGCAGGTTTCTAAGCTATATGTTCCCTGCTTGTTTTCTTGCGTGTCCAAGCACAAACCAAGTAGGTGAGTGGGTGACCTACTCTTTAATGGCGCTGCTCTGTGCCTCCTCACAATTGCATAGTGAGATTAGAACTTTAGCATGTGGAGGATGGTAATAAACCGCTATTCTACTACTCTATGGCGCACTGCACTGGGGCTCCAACACCCTGTGGTATAATACCACTACTGCTCTGTGTTAATCAATTTTTTTTTTCTTCCTTCAATGTTACCTGTACATTCCAACCTTTTCACATTTCACAAACTTAAATTCATCTACATTTATTACTTACTTAATTTTAATTTTTCCCCTCCAGTGAATCTATTCATTCATTGTTCTGATTACAATGCATTAATATCCATTTTCATTTGCTTTTTAAAAAAAGTATTCCCATCAGTATTCAATGTATAATTTAAGAACTAAAATCTGTTTTAGGCTAACTGTTTGAAAAGGTTATTACGGTAATCCTCTTCAAAAAATATGCAGTCAGCAGCATAAACTTGATTCCGTACAGCCAAAGATTATGATTATTTTTCCCCTTCAAATAATATGCGGCACAATTTTTTAGTTGGCCCTGTTCCACTGTGGGCTTTTGTTCTTAGCTTTCATTCACAGGCTTTTCTTTTTTCTAGAAACCTCAATTTTTCCATTTTATAACAGATTGCACCCTTCAATGAACAGAAACAATTTTACGTCTCCGGCACACACTATTCTACTTATTGCTGTTTCTCAATGTGTACACAATGCAGTAACCTTTATCTTATAAGATTTATGTTAAATCTGTTCTCCCCTTTTGTCCTGATAGCAGCTAACCATACAAGTCTACAGTTAGCCGCATCTTTACAGTACACTGACCAAGTGGCTACCCTTTATATGAGGCTGAACAGTGACAGGAAGTAGGCTATTTGATTGTGACCAGCATTATTACAGAGATTGATCTTTCCTTATGCAGTATCCACACGAGACTTTCTAGCAATGGTCACTGAATAATGATCAGGAGCAAAAACTTTACTTTATTTCTCCCCAACTTAGCTTGGCAATGGAGCCCATTTGCAGTGAATTACCATTACTCAGCTAAGATCAGCTCACCCAGCATTGTCACTATATGAAATCTGAATTAATGTAACAACATTATGGGACCTTCCTAGCCTATTTGGCTTAGTATCGTACCATACACTACGTTTACCCAGTTAGCTACTGAAAGCTTGTTTTAGTACAGTGGAAATGTGCAGTTAAAAACTTGCCATTAAGAAAGAAAGAACTTGGATTTATATAATGCCTTATACAGCATCTTTCACTACCTTAAGACGTCCCAAAGCACTTTACAGCTAATAAAGTACTTTTGAAGTGTAGTCACTGTTGTAGTGTAGGGAAACGCAACAGCCAAGTTGCGCACAGCAAGGCCCCATAAACAGCAATGAGATAATGACCAGATAATCTGTTTTAGTGATGATGGTTGAGGGATAAATATTGACCAGGACACTGGGGAGAACTCCCCTACTCTTCCACGAATAGTGCCATGGGATCTTTTACATCCACCTCAGCAGGCAGAAAGGGCCTCGGTTTAACGTCTCATCCGAAAGACGGCACCAACAGTGCAGCACTCCCTCAGTGATATACTGAAGTGTCAGCCTAGATTATGTGCTCATTCTCAATGAAGTGAAACTTGAACCCACAAACCTTCCGGCTCAGAAGCGAGAGTGCTACTATGGAGCCAAGGCTGACACTTACTGCACCAAGTAAGCAGGGTTAACCACAAAGCAATCTTGGGAAAGAGAAAAATCATAATAATAAGTAACGGACCTGAAGACTACCAGGTTCAGAGAGTGTTTATGTCACTCAGCTTAAACTCCAACACTAAATACCAATTGTGAGTAATTATTTAACAGTGACATCCACAAAGAGAGAACAGCGTATCAATTGTAGCTCATCCATCCAGGTCACATCAAATGCATATTTAAGAAAACTTTTGTGACGGTAAGCTAAAAAATGAAACTACAAAAATTAAGCTCTCTGGTGGGAAGTATTGAAAGATGTTAAAAGAGAAACAAAACAGGCTTGACTGCTGTTGGTTAACTGCTGAATTTTATGCACACAGATTTTTCTAAAAAGGCAAATCACCCAATTCTAAAAAGATAATATGAGTGCCTGCCTATCTGCCTATTAGAGACATGCCTGTTTACACTTTGATTTCAATTGTAATCATCCTTTCAGTCCTACACTATCAGGCAACAGAAAGTATGAACCGCTAGGCTTTGGCAAGTCCAGGCAAATTCCTACCTTCCTGAGCTGACAGGTTTTGCTGATTGTTTAAAGTTTTCAACTTCTGCACTGTGATACTGAAACAAACACACAGTAAAATTACTCAAATCTAGGAACTATGGAATGTGGCTGAAGATAATCGACTTGCTAGAGAGGGCCCAGGAGATGGACACAGAAACATGACAACTGGTAATTTCACACCTGCAGCACTATCCAAGACCTAGCAAAAAAACAAGTCCATCTTTTTAATCCACAGATCCTTCCTCACCTTGGTCAATAAGGTGGAGTGGATGCTAAAGAGATAGCGCAAATAATTCTGGCCCCAGTACTTATACTGCACATGGGTTTTTGTAACCCACAAACACAATATACAGTCTACAATGATAGCTGCTGTTTCTTGATCTTTGCAAACCTGTCTGCCAAAACCGCCTTGGATATGCCAGGTTTTTAATGGCAACAACCTTCCCCAACAAAACTAAAGGGCTTTGGCACTAGATATTGTACTGTAGCACACTGACCCTTTAATACACACAAAGCAGCCAGGAACATCCTAAAGGGCAGAAACACACCAATTCCACCATCCAAGGAAATAGCAAACCTCACACCCACTTGACAACAGCAACGGGGTAGGAGGCAGAAGCAACCCAACCGCACACCCTTCATAAACATCACAACATCTCAAAATCCCACTGCATCACCAGCGGCAACTGATGCCTAGCCTTCATGACATCAGGACAACTATACAAGGAGTTTCTGCACCAAAGGAGAACCAACATAAAGAGCAATTCTTCTCTTCAACAATCTGCCCCTGACTGACCAGATTGATATTAGACAACCACAGGTAGTAACAAGAGCACAAGGCACTACAGGAGGAAAAGAAAGCATCAGCCAGCAGCTTCGCCAGGAGGACTAAAAGTGACGTTAACAGCACTTCCTACAGAGTGGCTCAATGCCTGCAGATCAACAGCAAACAGCTGCTATACATTAATGAGGGAACAGGAAAGGGGCCATCTTTTCACCATTCCAATTGTCTAAGCAATCCGCTGGTACCTGTTACTGGCCCAGGCTCTCCTCCCTTCCCCTCACTCCAAACATCTGGACTGCACTCCAATAAACAGAAGAACAATAGAGCAGATCTCAATGTTTAATGTCTATGCTGCAAAAATGAACTCCTCCGCTTTCTGACCAGCAACATTCCTCTTGCTTCCCCGCCAGATATGGAAAGCACAGTAATTAAGAGTGCCGACAGAAATCGTATGCTTTAGTGCCAGGAGAAGTACTGATAACACATGGTTTCCATGACAAGCTGCGAGAGTAATCTGAAAGCAATATGAGAACCTGGATGTGGGCGACTTATGAGAACTTATGCATTCCAATGCCAAAGAATCCAATACTCCATGAACCCACACAGACATACTTCAAGTACATTTTTTCCTGAAGGAACCACAGATTACCTTAAGATAAATTCCTCAACATAGGTGTCATACCTAATGCAGATTGTGCCTCACTCAACCTCACCCTTGCTAACCTTTCACCTCACCCAGGCACTCGCAACTTAACCTGGAGTACCTGTTCTTTTTAGAGAAATGGCTTGCCTACATCGTAGCGAATAATGATCACATTGGCCCAAAATTTGCGATCGGAGGCTTCCCACGGGCAGATGCCTCCGACCTGTAAAAAATCTACGAATTTATCTGGTGACCCAGGACGTATGGAGACTTGCGATCCTGGGCCTCTCCGGGTACGCGCGGGCAGAGGCCCATGTATCCCAGGGGCGCAGGCGGTTCACCAACCAATAAAAGGGGATCTCCATTCATACTTATGGGCGTTCCGTATGTACAGAAACCCCATAAGTATGAATGGGGATCACTTAAAAAATACACAAACACATGAAATATTTTTTAAATTAAAATTACATATTTAAAATTAATTAAAATGCCATTTAATTAAATATTTTAAACAAAAATATAATTTTTTGAAAAAATTTGTATGTATTAACGGGGCTAAAAATAAACTTCTTATTGGACAGGGTTTTTAATGTACAAATGAGTGATAACATTTTATTTTCTATTTTTTTTAAACTCAAGACCTTACGCCTGCTTTTACCAGGCATAAGAATTTCACGGGAATTCAGCGGGCGGAAGTTGGGCAAATAGTGCAGAAGCCCATCTCCCAGGGATGTGGAGGATCCGTCAAGAAGATTCTTGACAGATCGCAAGTTCCGGATTTTAGCGTATGCGCTTCGCATGTCTAAACCCGGAAATTGCGCAGCCCCTATGAGTGCGTATGTGTCGTCGCAAAATACGGCCCAATACCTCCCAAAGTACTGCTGAAGACCTCCAAGACAGTGCTGAGGAAATATATCAATTTTACCTCAATCAAGAGGTGTAAATGGCAAACCTGGAGTTATCAGGAGGAAGGAAAGAAGGAAAGGAAAGAAAGTGAAAGAAACAGAAAGAGAAAGAAGAGAAAAGAGTGAGAGTGAAAGGAATAATTGCATTTATATAGCGCTTTTCATAATCTGAGGATGTCCCAAAACACTTTACAGCCAATGAAGTACTTCTGAGGTGTAATCACTGTTGTAATCCAATTTGCACGCAGCAAGCTCCCCCAAACAGCAATGAGGTAATGACCAAATAATCAGTTTTTTTTTAAAAAGTGATGTTGGTTGAGGTATAAACATTGGCCTGAACACCAGGGAGAACTCCCCTGTGCTTCTTCAAAATAGTGGCATGGGATCTTTTACGTGCATCTGAGAGGACAGACTGGGGTCTTGGTTTAATGTCTCATCCGAAAAATGGCACCTCTGACGGCGCAGGGCACACTTAGCACCGCACTGAAGTATCAACCCAGATTTTTGCGCTCAAGTCTTTGGAGTAGGACTTGAACCCACAACCTTCTGACTCAGAGGCGAGTGTGCTACCCACTGAGCCACGGCTGACAACCAAGGACTTACAAATCAAACACACAAAAATTACTTCCTTTTAAAACTTATCTAACTTTTAAATTGCATTGTATTTGTTTGGAGCTTGCCAGTATTTTCCCATGAATTACAAATTTAAAAAACTTGATGCATATTCAAATTCTCCAGGACAGGAGCAGTTTACATGTGACTTTTTAATGTTACTCACCATTTGTTGTAAATTCCTTTTGAAAAATAATAAAAATAGTATTTGCTGGAGTGGGGCATCTCGTACGTATGGTGACAGTTAGACCTTCTACCCCACCCTTCAGCTTGAAAATGTTTTACGCCATAAATTGGATGAAGTGCAAGTCAATAACGGTGCGGCGAGGTCAACAGCAGGTGAACGACAGGACCAACAGTCTCTCTCCTTAATCAATGAGATTTAAGGATCGAGAAAGAAACAGAGGAACGACGGAGAGGGAAACAGCATGAATTAGAGTCAAATCAGGTATAGAGAAATAAAAAGGAAAAGAATTGGATAAAGAGAGAAAAAAAGACAAAGGAACAGTAAGAAAAAAAAATTTAAATGTAAAATTTTAAATATCTCCAAGAACAATATGCTACCTGCAGGAATAAGACTACAGTTTCAATTGTTCCCTTTTTGGGACACTGAGGTTGAGTGGCATTGCAAGAACATAAATCTAGTCATTAAAAGGGTCCTTACGTTGTTAAAATACCAGCCCTAACTTTCTACGGCAATTTTAATTGGTAATTAATGTACAAATGCAGCAATTTCTTGAAGCTCATGGGGACGTTGATGCCGAACTGCCTTTTTTGCAAGGCTAATGGCGGAGCGGCGCAAATCGTCCAGCAACTTTTGGTGATTTGCAACTCATGGGGTATCTCCTCTTCGCCACAAATTGCTGGGTTATTTACACACTAATAACAGCATGTAGATTAAACTCTCAGTCCTGAACTTGCTTTTTACCAGTCTGAACCTATGTCCCCGCAGTCGAGGTTTATAGTCTGAACTTATTCACTGGCATAATGCCAAGCTTGAACGAACCATTTTAATGACCCAAGTTTGTATTGCTATTTTTGTTGGGCACTTGATAATAAATTTATGTTCACTGGCTACTGAAAGCTAAAAATATTCTTCTTCTTAGGCAGTCCCTCGGAACCGAGGATGACTTGCTTCCACATTAAAAATGAGTTTGCAGATGACTGATGAGTCCAATGCGGGACCTACAGTCTCTGTCACAGGTGGGGCAGACGGTGGTTGAAGGAGCGGGTGGGTGGGGTGCTTGGTTTAACGTGCGCGCCTTGCGCTTGGCTTCCACTTGCTCCCGGCGAATAGACTCGAGGTGTTCGGCGCCTTCCCGGATGCTTTTCCTCCACTTTGTGCGGTCTTGCGCCAGGGATTCCCAGGTGTCGGTGGGGATGTTACACTTTTTCAAGGAGGCTTTGAGGGTGTCCTTGAAGCGTTTCCTCTGCCCACCTGGGGCTCTCTTGCCGTGCCGGAGCTCCAAGTAGAGTGCTTGTTTTGGGAGTCTCGTATCGGGCATGCGGACAATATGACCCGTCCATCGGAGCTGATCGAGCGTGGTCAAAGCTTCGATGCTGGCCTGAGCAAGAACACTGACGTTGCAGGAATTTGCGGAGGTAGCGTTGGTGGTACCTCTCCAGTGCTTTGAGGTGCCTGCTACACATGGTCCATGTCTTGGAGGCATACAGCAGGGTGGGTATCACTGCTGCCCTGTAGACCATGAGCTTAGTGCCAGGTTTGAGGTCCTGGTCTTCAAACACTCTCTTCCTCAGGCAACCGAAGGCTGCACTGGCACACTGAAGGCGGTGTTGGACTTTGTCGTCGACGTCTGCCCTTGTTGACAGTAGGCTCCCGAGGTATGGAAAGTGGTCCACGTTGCCCAAGGCCTTGTCGTGGATTTTGATAATCGGGGGGCAGTACTGTGTGGCGGGGGCAGGTTGGTAGAGGACCTTTGTCTTACGGATGTTTAGTGTAAGGCCCATGCTCTCGTACGCTTCGGTGAAGGTTTGGCGATGGTTTGGAGTTTGACCTCCGAGTGAGCGCAGACGCGAGCGTCGTCTGCATATTGTAATTCAACAAAGATGTGCGGGTTAGGTTGATTGGCTATGATAAATTGACCCTTAGTGTTAGGGGGGATTAAATACGTGGGGTTACGGGGATAGGGTGGGATATGTGTTGGTGTAGGGGTTACGGGGATCGGGTGGGATATGTGTCGGTGCAGGCTCGATGGGCCGAAATGGCCTCTATCTGCACTGTGGGGTTTCTGTGGGGTTTCTGTGATTCTGTGAACAGAGGATGGGACGACCTTGGATTTGGACTGGAGGCGACAGAGGTTGAACAGTTTCCCGTTTGTTCTGTAAATTAGCTCCACTCCAGTGGGCAGCTTACTGAGGACGAGATGGAGCATTGCAGCAAGGAAGACTGAGAAGAGCGTTGGTGCGACGACACAGCCTTGTTTGACACCGGTTCGTTCGTGAATTGGGTCTGTGGTGGAACCGTTGGTCAGGATCACGGCTTGCATGTCGTCGTGAAGCAGGCGGAGGATAGTGACAAACTTTTGAGGGCAGCCGAATTTGAGGAGGACACTCCATAATCCCTCACGGTTGACAGTGTCGAAGGCCTTTGTGAGATCAAAGACGGCCTTTGTGAGATCAAAGGCGGCCATGTACAGCGGTTGGTGCTGTTCCCTGCATTTCTCTTGTAATTGACGTGCGGTGAAGATCATGTCCATTGTGCCCCTTAGTGGCTAGAATCCGCATTGCGACTCTGGGAGGAGCTCTTCGGCCACTGGGAGAAGGCGATTGAGGAGGATTCTTGCAATGACTTTCCCTGTGGCAGACAGCAGGGAAACTCCTCTGTAATTACCGCAATCGGACTTGTCACCTTTCTTGAAGATGGTCACAATTACGGCGTCTCTGAGATCCCCTGGCATGCTTCCAGATAAGAGAAATTAGTTCATGAATTCGCACCAGTAGTGCTTCTCAGCCATGCTTTAGTGCCTTGGCGGGGATTCCATCTGCTCCTGAGGCCTTGTTGTTCTTCAGTTGTCGGATGGCCTTTTCAACCTCATGCCGGGCTGGGGTTGTGCTGAGATGGTGGCGGGTAGCATGCCGTGGGATGGAGTTGAGGACACTCGTGTCGAAGACAGAGTCATGGTTAAGGAGATCTTCGAAGTGCTCCTTCCAGCGGGCACTGACTGCTTCCCTGTCCTTGATGAGTACCTCTCCGTTCTTGGCCCACAGTGGGGAAGGGCCTTGGGTGCTTGGGCTGTAGATGGTCTTGACTGCGCTAAAGAATCCACGCATGTCATGGTTGTCGGCTAGCTGCTGGATCTCCTGCGCTTTCTCCACCCACCATCTGTCCTTTAGGTCGCGAGTTTTTTGTTGGACCTCAGCCTTCAGGCTTCTGTAGAGCTGCTTTCTTGCTCTCGAGTTTTGTTGCTGTTTCCAGATCAGGAATGCCTTGCGCTTGTGGCTTATTAGCTCCTGGATCTCCTGGTCATTCTCGTCGAACCAGTCTTGGTGTTTCCTGGTCGAGTGACCGAGCCTCTCCTCACAGGTGCTGATTATGGAGGCCTTGAGTGCAGACCAGACACTGTGGGCACTCTGTGTCTCTGCATCACTGGGAGTCGTCAGGTGGTTTGTGAGGCGCAGGCTGAATAGGGCTTTCTTAGCAGAGTCTTTGAGCACTCCAGCATATAAAAATATTCAACAAATAAAAAATATTCAACAAATAATGAAACCACGTAACCCATGAGCATCAGGCCCACTGAAATCTATTTCATTCATACTGGTAAATTACTGTCAAAAAAAAACTTCCAACTGTTTATTCACAATGACTTTTAAAAAATAAAAATTCCAGAAAATACCCCTTCTGTACAGTTCAAAGAACAACATGCTTCCAGGTCTCTGTCAATGTTGTTCTCAACCAGCTACTAGAAAGTGTAAGAGCAAGGCCTGGGGATGACTTTCTGACTAATTTCAGTCACCTCTTATGAAGTAGCATTCCCCAGTGACGTGCCTATGACTGCCGACACAACAGGGTTTGGGCACAAACTCAAAATCTACCACTTTGTGTCATATGCGTTGTTCTCTAATGCACTGATAGTCTTGCACTGGTTTTTTCATAGTTATCTGCTTCCACAAAGCAAAGTACAGCTTGCTGAGTGCTGCTGTGAGTAAAGCCATTTTTATCACGTCTGCCAGGCTTTTAAGTATCCCTGGATCCTGTTGTGTTGAAAAGGTCACATTCACAATTCCTGGGGCAACTTTACAGGTACAAACACAATTGCATATCTGTGAAAGTTAAAATAATATGAAATAGGTCTGGTCAAAAGTTGCTTCAGATCTTCTATGTTCAAATAAAGTGTTAATTCTTCTTTTAATAATTACAAATAAATATTTCTAGCCAATCATGAGCCAAATCAACACTGAAATATTTTCGCATTCCATTTGATGACATTCAGTAGAAGTGAGGACTGCTAACAAAAATATTCCCGCCCACTAATAAAGCTCTGCTAGACAGAGACATTAGGCCATAATTTGCTGTAGCACGGCATCTAACAGTGTCTGCCGTTAGTTAGTTTTGCTCTTGCATGTTTAGATTTTCAAATTTTTTCCGTGGCAAGTTGCTGAAAGTGCGAGCTGATAATAGTGCAGCGAGGGAAACAGAGCATCTGGGACCTGAGCTAACAGGGCAAGCAACTGTGTTTCTCCTTAACCAGATTGAAGGATTGTGAAATTAACAGCGCAAGGACCGAGAAGGAAGTCGAAATTAGAGTGGGGGAATTCAATGTCAAATCAGGTACAGAAAGAGAAATAAAGAGAGCAAATTAAGAGAGTAAAAGAGAAAGGGAAAAAAAAGACAGAAAGGAAAAGTTAAAAAAATTAAATGACATTTTAAAAAATCTCCAACAATTAAAACCAGAAGGAATGAGACTCCATACTTGTAACAGTTAATTTTCAGTGCCAGAGAAGGTGATTGGCAGTAAATAACATTTTTGACGTTGTTAAAAAGGTACTTAGACTTGAAATGATTTGACTTAACTTTCTGTGGTGAGTTCAGTTCGTGTCTACTGTGCAAATACAGCAACTTCACTCCATTCAACGTATTTCAAAGGAGAGGCAGACAGCGAGGTGCCGTTTTCATGATTAAGGTAGAGACTAGAATATCAAGGAATAAAGGGAATGGGATAGATATTTGAGAAGGAGGATTATAAAACGATAAAGTGACAGGCAACCGGAAGCTCAGGGTCACCCTTACGGACTGAACGGGGGTGTTCCGCAAAGCGAATACATGCCCTTTTACCTCCTCCCTTCCCACTGTCCAGGGCCCCAAACACCCCTTCCAGGTGAAACTGCGATTTACTTGTACTACTTGCAATTTAATATACTGTATTCGCTGCTCACAATGCAGTCTCCTCTACATTGGGCGACTGCTTTGCGGAACACCTCCGTTCAGTCCGTAAGGGTGACCCTGAGCTTCCAGTTGCCTGTCACTTTAATTCACCGCTTCACTCCCACTCTGATCTCTCTGTCCTCGGGCTATTGCATTGCTGCAATGAAGCTCAACGTAAGCTCGAGGAACAGCACCTCATCTTTCGATTGGGCACTTTGCAGCCTGCCGGACTCAACATTGAGTTCAACAATTTCAGATAATTATCCCTGCCCCCATTTTTCATGCAGTATGATTTCTGCCATTCCCATTTGCAACATTTTATCTTTCCTGCCTCTTACAAAAGTACAGGATGTTCTTTCCATTCCTTCCTCCCCTCCTAACCCCACCCCACCGTCTCTGCACCTGCTTAATATGTTACATCTCCAGTTTTTTCCAGTTCTGATGAAGGGTCCCAGACCTGAAATGTTAACTCTATTTCTCTCTCCACGGATGCTGCCTGGCCTGCTGAGTATTTCCAGAAATTTGATAATGATGTTTTAGTGATGTTGATTGAGGGATAAATATTGGCTAGGACACATAGGATAATTCCCCTGCTCTTCTTCGAAATAGTGCCATAGGATCACTTACATCCACCTAAGAGGGCAGACGGTGCCTCAGTATAACAGAGGTCGTGGTCCACATTGGTATCAATGACATAGGTAGAAAGAGGGATGAAGTCCTGCAGACAGATTTTAGGGAGCTAAGAAAGAGATTAAAAAGCAGGACCTCAAAAGGTAGTAATCTCCGGATTACACCCGGTGTCACGAGCTAGTGAGTATAGAAATAGGAGGATAGCGCTGGAGAGATGGTGCAGGAGGGAGGACTTTCGATACCGGGAACATTGGGACCAGTTCTGAGGGAGGTACGACCTGTACAGGCCGGACGGGTTGCACCTCAAAAGAGCTGGGACCAATGTCCTCGTGGGGGGGATTTACTGGTGCTGTTGGGGAGGGTTTAAACTTATTTGGCAGGGGAATGGGCACCAGGATATAGCATTAGAAAGGAAAAACAAGGTGCACATAGGACTGGGAGAGACAGATAGCACTAGAGTAAGAAATAGTACGATATTAGGTGGAGTCAGACTAAGAGAATACAAGGTCTAAGATAGGTTTACAGTGCATGTGAATGCATGAAGCGTGGTAAATAAGGTTGGTGAGCTGCAGGTGCAAAGAGACACATGGGAATATGATGCTGTGGCGATAACGGAGACCTGGCTCACAAAAGAGCAGGATTGGGGTATTAAATATTCCTGCATATAAGTTGTTCAGGAAAGATAGGAAAGGTAAGAAAGGAGGTGGGGTGGCAGTATTGATTAAGGAGAATATTACAGTGCTGGAGAGAGAGGATGTCCTGTAGGGGTCAAGGGCAGAATCTATTTGGTTAGAGTTAAGAAATAATAGAGATGCCATTACACTACTAGGTGTATTCTACTAGTGGGAAAGATATAGAGGAACAAATTTGAAGGGAAATTACAAAGAGGTGCAAGAACTATAGAGTAGTGATAATGGGGGACTTCAATTATCCTAATATCTACTGGGGTAGTAATAGTGTCAAGGGCAGAGAGGGGGAAGAATTTCTGAAGTGTTCAGGAGAACTTTCTCGATCGGTATGTTTCCAGCCCAATGAGGAAGGAGACATTATTGGATCTGTTTCTGGGGAATGAGGTGGGTCAAGCAGAGCAAGTGTCAGTAGGGGAACATTTGGGAACAGTGGTCACAGTATCATAAGGTTTAGATTAGCTATGGAAAAGGATAGGGAGCAATCTAGAGTAAAAATACTTGTTAGGAGGAAGGCCAATTTCAGTGGGTTATGATTGGATCTGACCCGGGTAAATTGGAATCAAAGATTGCAGGTAAAACTGTAATTGAACAATGGGCTGCCTTTAAAGAGGAGATGGTTCGGTTAGTTGAGGAACATTTCCACTAGGAGGAAAGGCAGGGCAACTAAAGTCAGGGCTCCCTGGATGACGAAAGCGATAGAGAATATGATGAAGCAGAAAAATGTCAGGTTGAGACTACAAGTGAGAACCAGGCTAAATATAGAAAGTTCAGAGGGGAAGTGAAAAAGGAAATAATAGGGGTAAAGAGAGAGTATGAGAATAGATTGGCAGCCAACATAAAAGGGAATCCAAAAGTCTTCTATAGGCATATCTATCTATATATATAAAAGAGCTCTTCTGTCTGTCCCGATGTCTGTCTGTCTGTCCGTGTTCTATACGTTTGAAAGTTATAGAGCGTACCGACGCGCGCGTCGCCTCAAAAGAAAGCTTGCGATTCCGGACGGTGATAGGCGTATTTACGTTTCGGCCGGACAAAAATCGCGCCCGCGGTATCCAAAAAACGTTCAGCGTTCCGCTCATTAGCATCTCATTAGCGACCGTGTGACGTCGAGGTCAACCAATCGTACGGCGGGTTCCTGGCGCGTGCCATCCTACAGTTGAGTGTCGAGTGACTTGACGATTGACCAATCCTACGCTTCGGTGACCTGACCGGTCGACCAATCGGTGCGTGTGTGGGCGGGCCTTATCCTTCTGAACCGAGGTGAGTGGCCGCCATCTTGCTTCCATTCTTTTTCCTGCTTTCTGCGTCTTTCTTTTCAAATATACATTTCCAGCAAAATAAAATTGAATTTATTAAAATGTTTTAAAAAAACTTCATTCATTTGTAAATATTTTTTCTAACCTGAACATTCTTTTTCCTACCTTTTCCCGTTTTTTTGTTAGGCCTGAAAGCCTGGGACTTTCTTGCCCAGCCAGGCCCAAGCTACGGCTTCTGCTAAGCTCCTCATAGCCCCCCCCCCCCACCCGCCGTCACGTTACCCAGGGCAACGGCGTCAGCCACGAGGGTCAGGGTGCGCGCGCAGCAGGAGCAGCTGAGACGCGGCGTCTCTCTGTTCCGCGCCCGGCTCGGGCGGGGGGCGGGTCTCTCAGCCGCAATCGGCGATCTGGAGGGCAGGGCTCCGGAGAGCGGGAGGGCAGGGGCTCCGGAGAGTGGGACGCCGCTGCTGCGGGGGGCAGGGCTCGGGACATCGGGGGGGGGGCGGGAGATCGGGGGGCGGGACATCGGGAGATCGCGGGCCCGGGACTACAGATCGGGGGGGGGGTGGGGCTCGGGAGGATCGGGGGGTGCCACCCTCAGGGGGGCGGGGCTCCGGAGATCGGGGGGACGGGGCTCGGGGGGGGCGGGGGGGGCTCCGGAGATCGGGGGGGGGCGGGGCTCGGGAGATCGGGGGGGGCGGGGCTCGGGAGATCGGGGCTCCGGGGAGGCGGGATCTCGGGGGCCGTTGCTCCTGAGATCGGGGGGGGGGGGGGGGGGGGGGGCTCGGGAGATCGGGGGGGGGGGCGGGGCTCGGGATATCGGGGGGGGGGGGGCGGTGCTCGGGAGATCGGGGGGGGCGGGGCTCGGGAGACCGGGGGGGGGGGGCGGGGCTCGGGAGATGCGGGGCAGGGCTCGGGAGATCGGGGGGGCGGGGCTCGGGAGATCGGGGGGGGGGGGCGTGCTCCTGAGATCGGGGGGGGCGGGGCTCGGGAGATCGGGGCTCGGGAGAGTCGGGGGGGGGCGGTGCTCGGGAGATCGGGGGGGGGCGGGGCTCGGGAGATCGGGGGGGGCGGGGCTCGGGGGACTCTCCCCCTTCCCTCCCCTCCCCCCCTCCCCTTCCTCCCCCATCCGCCTCCCCCTTCCTCCCCACCCCCTCCTCTTCCCCCCTCTTCCCCTCCCCTTCTTCCCCCCCCGTCTTCCCCCGCTCTTCACCCCAGTCGCTCTCTCTCTTCCCCCCCAGTCGCTCTCTCTTCCCCCCCCAGTCGCTCTCTCTTCCCCCCCAGTCGCTCTCTCTTCCCCCCCGTCGCTCTCTCTTCCCCCCCAGTCGCTCTCTCTCCCCCCCCAGTCGCTCTCTCTTCCCCCCAGTCGCTCTCTCTTCCCCCGTCGCTCTCTCTTCCCCCCCAGTCGCTCTCTCTTCCCCCCCGTCGCTCTCTCTCTTCCCCCCGTCGCTCTCTCTTCCCCCCGCAGTCGCTCTCTCTTCTCCACAGTCGCTCTCTCTTCCCCCCCAGTCGCTCTCTCTTCCCTCCCCCAGTCGCTCTCTCTTCCCTCCCCAGTCGCTCTCTCTTCCCTCCCCCAGTCTCGCTCTCTTCCCTCCCCAGTCTCGCTCTCTTCCCTCCCCCAGTCGATCTCTCTTCCCTCCCCCAGTCGCTCTCTTCCCCCCCAGTCGCTCTCTCTTCCCCCCCAGTCGCTCTCTCTTCCCCCCCCAGTCGCTCTCTCTTCCCCCCCAGTCGCTCTCTTCCCCCCCAGTCGCTCTCTCTTCCCCCCCCAATCGCTCTCTCTTCCCCCCAGTCGCTCTCTCTTCCCCCACCAGTCGCTCTCTCTTCCCCCCCGTCGCTCTCTCTTCCCCCCAGTCGCTCTCTCTCTGTCTCCCAGTCTCTCTCTCTCTCCCTCTCTCCCGTCTCTCTCCCCCAGTCTCTCTCTCCCCCAGTCTCTCTCCTCTCTCTCCCCCAGTCTCTCTCTCTCTCCCCCCCCAGTCTCTCTCTCTCTCTCCCCCAGTCTCTCTCTCTCTCTCCCCAGTCTCTCTCTCTCCTCTCCCCCCAGTCTCTCTCTCTCTCTCCCTCAGTCTCTCTCTATCTCCCCATTCTCTCTCTCTCTCTCTCCGTCTCTCTCTCTCCCCCCTCAGTCGCACTCTCTCTCCCCGTTTCTCTCTCTCTCTCCCAGTCTCTCTCTCTCCCCCCAGTCCTCTCTCTCTCCCCCCGTCTCTCTCTCTCCCCCCAGTCTCTCTCTCCCCCCAGTCTCTCTCTCTCCCCCCAGTCTCTCTCCCCCAGTCTCTCTCTCTCTCCCCCTCAGTCTCTCTCTCCCCATTCTCCCTCTCTCTTTCCCCATTCTCTCTCTCTTTCCCCATTCTCTCTCTCTTTCCCCAGTCTCTCTCCTCTCTCTCTCCCCCCGTCTCTCTACTCTCTTTCTCTCCCCATCTCTTTTCTCTCTCAGTCGCTCTCTCTCTCCCCCTCAGTCTCTCTCTCTCTATCTCCCCATTCTCTCTCTCTCTCCCCAGTCTCTCTCCTCTCTCTCCCCCCAGTCTCTCTCTCTCACTCCCAATCTCTCTCTCTCACACTCCCAATCTCTCTCTCACACTCCCAATCTCTCTCTCACACTCCCAATCGTCTCTCTCACACTCCCAATCTCTCGCTCTCTCACACTCCCAATCTCTCTCGCTCTCTCACACTCCCAGTCCCTCTTTCTCACACATTCCCACTCTCTCTCTCCCACTCCCAGTCTCTCTCTCTCACACTCCCAATCTCTCTCTCTCACACTCCCAATCTCTCTCTCTCTCTCACTCCCAGTCTCTCTCTCTCACACTCCCAATCTCTCTCTCACTCCCAATCTCTCACTCTCTCACTCCCAATCTCTCTCTCTCTCACTCCCAATCTCTCTCTCTCTCACTCCCAATCTCTCTCTCTCACACTCCCAATCTCTCTCTCACACTCCCAATCTCTCTCTCACACTCCCAATCTCTCTCTCTCTCACACTCCCAGTCTCTCTCTCTCTCACACTCCCAATCTCTCTCTCACACTCCCAATCTCTCTCTCTCTCACGCTCCCAATCTCTCTCTCTCTCACACTCCCAATCTCTCTCTCTCTCACACTCCCAGTCTCTCTCTCTCACACTCCCAATCTCTCTCTCACACTCCCAATCTCTCTCTCACACTCCCAATCTCTCTCTCTCTCACACTCCCAATCTCCCAATCTCTCACACTCAAATCATCTCTCTCTCTCCTTCCTTCCCTCTCTCTCTCTGTCTCTCTCCTTCCCTCTCTCTCTCTTTCCTTCCATCTCTCTCTCTCCTTCCCCCTCTCTCTCTCTCTCTCTCCTTCCCTCTCTCTCATTCCCTCTCTCTCTCTCTCCTTCCCTCTCTGTCTTCCCCCCAGTCGCTCCCTCTCTCTCTTCCAACAACAACATGCCCTCAAAAAGCCTCGGCACCCGCCGGGCTCCCCCAGCTAGTCTATATATATAAAGCGGCTCTTCTGTCTGTCTGTCCGATGTCTGTCTGTCTGTCTGTCCGTCCGTGTTCTATACGTTTGAAAGTTATAGAGCGTACCGACGCGCGCGTCGCCTCAAAAGAAAGCTTGCGATTCCGGACCGGTCATAGGCGTATTTACCTTTCGGCCGGACAAAAATCGCGCCCGCGGTATCCAAAAAACGTTCAGCGTTCCGCTCATTAGCATCTCATTAGCGA
>NC_140987.1:291259435-291330619 GCF_052327205.1 Somniosus microcephalus | reverse complement strand
GGGGAGTGTGAGGGAGAGGGGGGGAGTGTGAGGGGGGAGTGTGATGGAGGGGGGAGGGGAGTGTGAGGGAGGGGGGAGTGTGAGGGAGAGGGGGGAGTGTGAGGGAGAGGGTGGGGGAGTGTGAGGGAGGGGGGGAGTGTGAGGGAGAGGGGGTGGAGTGTGAGGGAGAGGGGGGGGAGTGTGAGGAGAGGGGGGGAGTGTGAGGGAGAGGGGGGGAGTGTGAGGGAGAGGGGGGGAGTATGAGGGAGAGGGGGGGAGTGTGAGGGAGAGGGGGGAGGGAGTTATCTTCCCCCCCAGTCGCTATCTCTCCCCCCCAGTCGCTCTCTCTTCCCCCCCCAGTCGCTCTCTCTTCCCCCCCAGTCGCTCTCTTCCCCTTCAGTCGCTCTCTCTTCCCCCCCAGTCGCTCTCTCTCTTCCCCCCCCGTCGCTCTCTCTTCCCCCCAGTCGCTCTCTCTTCCCCCCCAGTCGCTCTCTCTTCCCCCCAGTCGCTCTCTCTCTCCCCCCCACTCGCGCTCTCTCTCCCCCCCGACTCGCGCTCTCTCCCCCCACCTCCCGCTCTCTCTCCCCCCCCACTCGCTCTCTCTCTCCACCCCCCACTCGCTCTCTCTCTCCACCCCCCACTCGCGCTCTCTCTCCCCCCCCACTCGCGCTCTCTCTCCCCCCCACTCGCGCTCTCTCTCCCCCCCACTCGCGCTCTCTCTTCCCCCCCCACTCGCGCTCTCTCTTCCCCCCCAGTCGCTCTCTCTTCCCCCCGTCGCTCTCTCTCTTCCCCCCCGTCGCTCTCTCTCTTCCCCTCTCTCTCTTCCCCTCTCTCTCTTTCCCTCTCTCTCCTTCCATCTCTCTCTCTCTCTCCTTCCATCTCTCTCTCTCCTTCCCTCTCTCTCTCTCCTTCCCTCTCTCTCCTTCCCTCTCTCTCTCTCTCCTTCCCTCTCTCTCCATCCCTCTCTCTCTCCCCTTCCCTCTCTCCTTCCCTCTCTCTCTCTCCTTCCCTCTCTCTCTCCTTCCATCTCTCTCTCTCTCTCTCTCCTTCCAGCTCTCTCCTTCCCTCTCTCTCTTCCCCCCCAGTCGCTCCCTCTCTCTCTTCCAACAACAACATGCCCTCAAAAAAGCTTCGGCACCGCCGGGCACCCCCAGCTAGTTAAATAATAAACGGGTAGCAAGAGGAGGGGTGGGGCCGATTAGGGACCAAAATGGAGACCTGCACATGGAGGCAGAGGAGCATGACTGAGGTACTAAATGAGTACTTTGCATCTGTCTTTACCAAGGAAGAATATGCTCCCAAAGTCATGATGAAAGAGGAGGTAGTTGAGATGCTGGATGGGATAAAAATTGATAGAGGTACTAGAAAGGCTGGCTGTACTTACATTAGAGAAGAACATAAGAAATAGGAGCAGGAATAGGCTATTTGGCCCTTCGAGCCTGCTCCGCCATTCAATAAGATTATGGCTGATCTTCTGCTTCATCTCCACTTTCCTGCACTATCCCCATATCCCTTGATTCCCTTAATATCCAAAAATCTATCGATCTCTGTCTTGAATATACTCAATGACTGAGCCTCCACAGCCCTCTGGGGCAGAGAATTCCAAAGATTCACCACCCTCTGAGTGAAGAAATTTCTCACATCTCAGTCCTAAATGGTGCCCCTGGTTCTAGACACCCCAGCCAGGGGAAACATCCTCCCTGCATCTCCACTGTCAAGCCCTGTAAGAATTTTGTATGTTTCAATGAGATCACCTCTCATTCTTCTAAACTCGAGAGAATATAGGCCTAGTCTACTCACTCTCTCCTATTAGGACAATCTCCCCACCCCAGGAATCAGTCTGGTGAACCTTCGCTGTACTCCCTCTATGGCAAGTATATCCTTTCTTAGGTAATGAGACCAAAACTGTACACAATACTCCAGTGTGGTCTCGCCAAGGTCCTATATAATTGCAGTAAAATGTCTTTACTCTTATTCTCAAATCCTTTTGTAATAAAGACCAACATACTATTTGCTTTCCTAATTGCTTGTAGTACCTGCATATTAACTTTCAGCAATTCGTGTACAAGGACACCCAGGTCCCTCTGAACACCAACATTTCCCAATCTCTCTCCATTTAAAAAATACCCTGGTTTTCTATTTTTCCTACCAAAGTGGATAACTTCACATTTCTCCACATTATATTCTATTTGCCATGTTCTTGCCCACTCACTTAACCTGCCTATATCCCCTTGAAGCCTCTTTGCATCCTCCTCACAACTTACATTCCCACCTAGCTTTGTATCAACAACAAACTTGGATTTATTACATTTGGTTCCCTCATCCAAATCATTAATATAGATTGTAAATAGCTGAGGCCCAAGCACCGATCCTTGCGGTACCCAACTAGTTACAGCTTGCCAACCGGAAAATTACCAGTTTATTCCTACTCTGTTTTCTGTCCATTAACCAATCCTCAATCCATGCTAGTATATTACCCCAATCCCATGAGCCCTAATTTTGTTTAATAACCTCTTGTGTGGCACCTTATCGAATGCCTTCTGAAAATCCAAATACACCACATCCACTGGTTCCCCCTTATCTATTCTGCTAGTTACAACCCCAAAAAATGAACAGATTCGTCAAACACGATTTCCCCTTCATAAATCCATGTTTACTCTGCCCAATCCTATTATTATTTTCTAAGTGCCCTATTACCACGTCCTTAATAACAGATTCTAGCATTTTCCCTACTACTGATGTCAGGCTAACTGGTCTGTAGTTCCACGTTTTCCCTCTCCCGCCTTTCTTAAACAGTGGGGTTACATTTGCTACCTTCCAATCCGGGGGAACTGTTCCAGAATCTATGGAATTTTGGATGATGATATCCAATGCATCCACTATCTCTATAGCCACCTCTTTCAAAACTCTAGGATGTAGGTCATCAGGTCCAGAGGATTTATCGGCTTTCAGACACGTTAATTTCTCCAGTACTCCAGTGTTATTTCCTTACTAATAATAATTTCTTTCAGTTCCTCATTCTCACTAGAGCCTTGGTTCTCCCCTATGATTTTTGCATCTCTTCCATGAAGACAGACACAAAGTATTTGTTTATTTTACATAGAAGATAGGATACATAGAAGATAGGAGCAGGAGTAGGCCATTCGGCCCCTCGAGCCTGCTCCGCCATTCAATGAGATCATGGCTGATCATCCAAATTCAGTACCCTGTCCCTGCTTTCTCCCCATATCCCTTGATCACTTTAGCCTTAAGAAATATATCTAACTCCGTCTTGAATATATTTAATGAATTGGCCTCCACTGCCTTCTGTGGTAGAGAATTCCACAGGTTCACCACTCTCTGGGTGAAGAAATTCCTCCTACTCTCTGTCCTAAATGGCTTACCCCTTATCCTTAAACTGTGACCCCTGGTTCTGGACTCCCCGGCCATCGGGAACATCCTTCCTGTGTCTAGTCTGTCTAGTCCTGTTAGAATTTTATAAGTTTCAATGAGATCCCCTCTCATTCTTCTAAACTCCAGCGAGTATAAGCCCAATCGACCCAAACTCTCCTCATACGTCATTCCTGCCATCCCAGGTATCAGCCTGGTGAATCTTCGCTGCACTCCCTCCATGGCAAGAACATCCTTCCTCAGATAAGGCGACCAAAACTGCACACAATGCTCAAGGTGTGGTCTCACCAAGGCCCTGTACAACTGCAGCAAGACATCCTTGTTCCTGCACTCGAACCCTCTCGTTACGAAGGCCAACATACCATTTGCCTTCTTAACCGCCTGCTGCACCTGCATGCTTACCTTCAGCGACTGGTGCACAAGGACACCCAGGTCTCGTTGCACTTCCCCTTCTCCCAATCTATTGCCATTCAGATAATAATCTGCCTTCCTATTTTTGACACCAAAGTGGATAACCTCGCATTTATCCACTTTATATTGCATCTGCCATGCTTCTGTCCAATCATCCAACCTGTCCAAATCATCCTGGAGTTTCTCAGCATCCTCCTCACAGCACACACGCCCACCCAGCTTTGTCTCGTCTGCAAACTTGGAGATATTACATCTAGTTCCCTCGTCTACATCATTTATATATATTGTGAATAGCTGGGGTCCTAGGACCGATCCCTGCGGTACCCCACTAGTCACTGCCTGCCACTCGGAAAAAGACCCATTTATTCCAACTCTTTGCTTTCTCTGCAAACCAGTTCTCTATCCAAGTCAATACCTTGCCCCCTAGCCCATATGCCTTAACTTTACACGCTAATCTCTTATGCGGGACCTTGTCGAAAGCCTTCTGAAAGTCCAAATACACCACATCCCTTATCTATTTTACCAGTTACATCCTCAAAAAATTCCAGTAGATTAGTCAAGCATGATTTAGCTTTTGTAAATCCATGTTGACTTTGTCCGATCCTGTCACTGTTTTCCAAGTGCTCTGCTATTACATCTTTTATATTGGACTCTAGCATTTTCCCCACTACCGATGTAAAGCTTACTGGTCTATAATTCCCTGTTTTCTCTCTACCACCTTTTTTGAACAGTGGGGTAACATTAGCTACCCTCCAATCCATGGGTACTGTTCCAGAGTCTATAGAATTTTGGAAGATGACCAGCAATGCATCTACTATTTCTAGGGCCACTTCCTTAAGTACCCTACGATGTAGATTATCAGGCCCTGGGGATTTATCGGCCTTCAGTCCTGTCAATTTCCCCAACATCATTTCCCTACAAATACTGATTTCTTTCAGTTCCTCCCTCTCATTAGACCCTATGTTCCCCGACATCTCTGGGAGGTTGTTTGTGTCCTCATTTTTGAAGACAGAACCAAAGTATATATTTAATTGGTCTGCCATTTCTTTGTTCCCCATTATAAATTCCCCTGATTCTGACTGCAAGGGACCTACGCTTGACTTCACCAATCTTTTTCTCTTCACATATCTATAAAAGCTTTTAGTCAGTTTTTATGTTCCCTGCAAGCTTACTCTCATACTCATTTTCCCCTTCTTAATTAATCCCTTTGTCCTCCTTTATTGAATCCTATAAACAGCTCCCAATCCTCAGGTTTACTGTTTTTTCTGGCCAATTTATATGTCCTCTCCTTGGACCTTATGCTATCCCTAATTTCCCTTGTTAGCCACGGTTGAGTCACCTTTTTTGTTTTATTTTTATGCCAAACTGGGATGAACAAATTGTGTAGTTCATCCATGCGATCTTTGAATGTTTGCCATTGCCTATCCACCATCAACCCTTTGAGTGACATTCCCCAATCAATCCTACCCAACTCGCGCCTCATACCATCGTAGTTTCCTTTATTTAAATTCAGGACCCTAGTCTGAGTCAACTACTTCACTCTCCATCTTAATGAAGAATTCTATCATATTATGATCGCTCCGACCCAAGGAGCCTCACACAAGATTGCTAATTAATCCTTTCTCATTACATAATACCCAGTCTAAGATGGCCTGATCTCTAGTTGGTTCCTCGACATATTGGTCCAGGAAACCATCCCGTATACACTCCAGGAATTCCTCCTCCACAGTATTGTTACTAATTTGGTTAGCCCAATCTGTATGTAGATTAAAGTCACCCATGATAACTGCTGTGCCCCGAACTCTGCATTACTGTTTGGAGGTCTATATACCACTCCCACTAACGTTTTCTGTCCCTTGGTATTTCTCAGTTCTACCCATACAGATTCCACATCATCAGAGCTAATATCCTTCCTTACAATTGTGTTAATCCCCTTTAACCAGTAATGCTACCCCACCTCCTTTTCCTTTTTGCCTATCTTTCCTGAATATTGAATACCCCTGGATGTTGAGTTCCCAGCCTTGGCCACCCTGGAGCCATGTTTCCGTAATCCCAATCATATCATATTTGTTTACCTCTATTTGCGCAGCTAATTCATCCACCTTATTACGAATGCTCCTCGCATTAAGACACAAAGCCTTCAGGCTTTTTTTTTTAAACGCTCTTAGACCTTTTAGAATTATTATTAACTGTGGCCATGTTTGATTTAAACCCTTGATTTCTCTGACTGCCACCTTGGTTTATCTCCTTCCTGTCTTTTGCTTCTATCCTTGTTTCCCTTTCCTCCGTCTCCCTGCTCAGGTTCCCAACCCCCTGCCATTTTAGTTTAAACCCTCCCTAAATTTCTCTGCCATTTCCTTATTCCCCATTATAATGTCTCTGTCTCAGCCTGTAATGGATTCATGTTTACTTTTGCTAATCTTTTCCTTTTTACATACCTATAGAAGCTTTTACAGTCTTGATATATATTAATGACTTAGACTTAGGTGTACAGGGCACAATTTCAAAATTTGCAGATGACACAAAACTTGGAAGTATAGTGAACAGTAAGGATGATAGCGAGAGACTTCAAGAGGACATAGACAGGCTGGTGGAATGGGCGGACACGTGGCAGATGAAATTTAACATAGAAAAGTGCAAAGTGATATATTTTGGTAGGAAGAAAGAGGAAAGAGGAGAGGCAATATAAACTAAAGGGTACAATTCTAAAAGGGATGCATGAACAGAGAGACCTGGGGGTATATGTGCACAAATCATTGAAGGTGGCAGGGCAGGTTGAGAGCTGTTAAAAAAGCATACAGAATCCTGGGCTTTATAAACAGAGGCATAGACTACAAAAGGAAGGAAGTTATGATGGACCTTTATAAAACACTGGTTCGACCTCAACTGGAGTATTGTGTCCAATTCTGGGCACTGCACTTTAGGAAGGAAGCGAAGGCCATAGAGAGGGTGCAGAAAAAAATTGCAAGAATGGTTCCAGGGATGAGGGACTTCAGTTACGTGGATAGACTGGAGAAGCTTAGAGCAAAGAAGGTTGAGAGGAGATTTGATAGAGGTGTTCAAAATCATGAGGGGTCTAGGCAGAGTAGAGAGAGAGAGAAACTGTTTCCATCAGCGGAAGGGTCGAGAACCAGAGGACACAGATTTAAGGTGATTGGCAGAAGAACCAAAGGCGGCATGAGGAAAAACTTTTTTATGCAGTGAGTGGTTAGGATCTGGAATACACTGCCTGAAAGGGTGATGGAGGCAGATTCAATCGTGGCTTTCAAAAGGGAGTTGGATAAGTACCTGAAGGAAAAACATTTGCAGGGCTACGGGGAAAGGGCGGGGGAGTGGGACTAGCTGAAGTGCTCTTGCAGAGAGTCAGCACGGGCTTGGTGGGCCGAATGGCCTTCTGTGCTGTAACTATTCTATGATTGTCTCATCTAAAAGATGGCTCCTCCAACAGTGCAGCACTCCCTCAGTGCTGCACTAGAGTGTCAGCCTAAATTTTTGTGCTCAAGTCTCTGGAGTGGGACTTGAACCCGCAATCTTCTGACTCAGAGGCGAGGGTGCTACCAACTGAGCCACGGCTGACACTCTTGCTGTCAGCATGGACCTCTTGCTGTCTCACCTCCCCTCTCACCACTGAAAGATGGCACCTCCAACAGTGCAGTGCTTCCTCAGTACTACATTGTAGTGCCAGTCCAGATTTTTATGCTCAAGGCACTGGAGTAGGACTTGAACCCACAACCTCCTAACTCAGAGGCAAGAGTGCTACCAACTGAGCCACGGTTGACACAAACAGAGAACCAGAGTCCAAACCAAAGTCCAAGGAGATAGGGAGAGAGAGATACAATAACATGGTCAGATGTCATGTGGTCAGACATCATGTGGTTAGAATGTCACATGATCAAGCCTCCAGGACTGCCTTAACCCTAGTTCATAGAAAGTTACAGCACGGAGGGGGCCATTTCGGCCCATCGTGTCCGCGCCGACCAACAAAGAGCTACCCCGCCTAATCCCACTTCCCAGCTCTTGGTCCGTAGCCCTGCAGGTTAGAGCATCCAAGTGCACATCCAAGTACTTTATAAATGCAGTTCGGATTCCTGCCTCTACCACCCTTTCAGGCAGAGAGTTCCAGACCCTCACAACCCTCTGGGTGAAGAAATTACCCCTCAAATCCCCTCTAAACCTTCCACCAATTACTTTAAATCTGTGCCCCCTGGTTTTTGACCCCTCTGCTAAGGGAAATAAGTCCTTTCTATCCACTTTATCTATGCCCCTCATAGTTTTATACCTCAATAAAGTCTCCCCTCAGCCTCCTCTGTTCCAAGGAAAACAGACCAAGGAAAACAGACCCAGCCTATCCAGTCTTTCCTTAGCCAAGATTCTCTACTCCCGGCAACATTCTTGTAAATCTCCTCTGTACCCTCTCTAGTGCAATCACATCTTTCCTGTAATGTGGTGACCAGAACTGCATGCAGTACTCAAGCTGAGGCCTAACTAGTGTTTTATACAGTTGAAGCATAATCCCCCTGCTCTTGTATTCTATGCCACGGCTAATAAAGGCAAGCATTCCGTATGCCTTCTTAACCACCTTATGTACCCGACCTGCTACCTTCAGGGATCTGTGGACCTGCACTCCAAGGTCGCTCTGTTCCTCTACACTTCTCAGTGTCCTACCATTTAATGTGTATTCCCTTTCCTTGTTAGCCCTCCCCAAATGCATTACCTCACACTTCTTCAGATTGAATTCCATTTGCCACTGTTCTGCCCACCTGACCAATTTATTGATATCTTCCTGCAGTCTACAGCTTCTTTCTCCGGTATCAACCACACAGCCAATTTTAGTATCATCTGCAAACTTCTTAATCATACCCCCTATATTCAAGTCAAGATCATTGATATATACAGCACAAAAAGCAAGGGACCTAGTACTGAGCCCTGCGGAACCCCACTGGAAACAGCCTTCTAGTCACAAAAACACCGATCAACCATTACCCTCTGCTTCCTGTCTCCGAGTCAGTTTTGAATCCAACTTGACACTTTGCCCTGGATCCCATGGGCTTTTAACTTCGTGACCAGTCTGCCATGTTAGTTAAGATGGTAAAAATAATTTTGTTCAACAGAAACAAAAACTTTAAGAAACTATTTGCTTTGGAGGACAGTTAGTTGTCTTGGCCTTGGAAAGCAAATAAGAAAAGGTGATTCAAGCCACCTGGCATGCTCCTCCCAAAATCCATGTAAAATGTGTCCTATCATACATAATATCATCAATCATTTTACTTAAATTCAAAAGTACACAGCATTGATTACGCTGTTCATTTATCCAACGCAGTCTGGCTCTTTATTTGAAAAGATGCAGTCAATGTTGTTCGGTACTAAAGCAGGCACAGGCTGTGTAGAAAAGACTCAAAGGCCCCAAAATTTACAGGGGTGCGGGGGAGTGCGGTTGCAGGGGGGAAATCCGGAAATCCTGGCAATGCAGAAATCGTGACCTATTTAATGTCAAGGCCTTTTATCATTTTATTACTTTGTTTCCTGCCTGGCAGCCAGCCAGAATTGACAGGCTGGCCAGCGGGGGAAGGCAAGCGGTAGAAAGCAACAGACCCCGGCAAAGGGGAGAGATCATGGGGCAGAAGGGGGAGGGAACGGACTGGCAATCCTGGCGGGGGGGGATACTGGGAGCGATTGCCTTTTGAAAGTCCATATACACAACCCTCACCAACCCTCTCCGTTACTTCACCAAAGAACTCAATCAAGTTTGGCAGACACGATTTGCCTTGAACAAATCATAGCTGACTGTCTTTTATTGACCCATGTTTTTCCAAGTGACAATTTTGTCCCGAATTATGGTCTCCAAAAGTTTCCCCACATGTGTTACATTTGCAAACCTCCAGTCCTCTGGCACCACTCCCATATCCAAAGAGGATTGAAAGATTATGGCCAATTCCGCAATTTCCACCCTTACTTCCCTCAGTAACCTAGAATGCATCCCATCTGGACTGGGTGACCTTTCTACTTCGAGCACTGCCAACCTTTTAAGTACCTCTCTCTATCTATTTTTATCCTATCCAATTTTTCTACCTCCTCCTCCTTTAAAGTGACATTGGCAACATCCTCTTCTTTTATAAAGATAGATGCAAAGTACTCATTTAGTACCTCAGCTATGCCCTCTGCCTCCACAAGAATATTTCCTTTTTGGTTCCTAATCAGTCCTACCCTTCCTTTGACTATCCTAGATCATGAGTTGATCGACTTGAATTATTTTCTGATGCACAAGTAATTTATCCAAACAAAATTATTTGCAGATTTCAATTAAGTACTATACGTATCTCTACATTACTAAATGCAAACTCACAAAAGTGGCTTAATTTATTAGCGCCATCAAATTGCAAACTCTAACACTGCATTCATACTGAGTTCTAATGCCTACGTCCAGGCCGAGTACATGAACCCATCAGGCCAGTTCAATTGGAGCTGTCCTGATCATACTGCTGGTGCTTAATAGGACCGGTCATGTTTATTTTACACAATTAGCAACCTCCCTCCCCCACCCCTCCCCATGTTATTTAATATGGCGGGCAGGGTAGACAGCAGGTAGTATCCAGTGGATCCAATGGGTGAAAAGGGAAAACACAGACATGCATCAAGTCAGTGTTTACATTTTCAGTTTCCAAATGTATCCCTGCGTAACTCCTACCCCAGAAGTGGGTGCACTTTATTTTAAGACCATTTCAAAGTGCCGAATTCTAATTATTTTCAACAAAACCAATAGTTGTATTTTCATGCAACTAACCAACTACCTTTCTCTGGATTTCAGGTTTTATTTTTTCATAACTATGTGAAACAAGTATGATTGGATTATGCAAATTTTGAACACTTTTAGCTGATACTGTATAAAAAAATCAATCATACTAAGCTCAACGTGACAGCTGTATACCATTATACTGCTTAAAGAAAAACCGTTGTAAAAATCAAATTGTTTAAAAGCTGGCTCCCCTAATGGCTGACTGGATAAAAGGCACCTGTTAGTGTAGCACTAGCACAGGTCAGAATGTCACAGTCACAATTCTCAGTCTGTGCTGAATTAGCTAATTGACTAGGCCGGGGGGGGGGCGGCGGTAAAACAAAAACAGGGTTCCTATTTCCAATCGCTGTCCATAGATCTCTACTAGAAAGTGTGATTGCATGGACACCGAGTGAGAATAAGACCAAACTCAGATGTGATGCTTTTCACTATAGAACAGCTTGCCTCCACTCAGACAGGAGCGATGGATACTTGAGAGGTACCAGGGAACTGCCAGTACCCATGGAGCAATACCTCAGCATGAATCAGCAATTTCAAGCGAGGACATTTAAAAAGAGCGCGAAAATAGGAACACTTGAATGGTGTTAGCACCTTTATACCAATATAAATTGTTATTTCAGAGATTGCATTGTATTGGGGGCGAACACCGTTTATTATTTATGGACTGGTGCTGCAGACAGCTGAGTTTCAGGGCACAGCTGCTGACAGAAATGCTGCCTAAAAGAGTTAAAAATACCCACTCATGTAGAATGATGTCAAATTAAGGTAGAGGTTAATGAGGTTTTTTTCACATAAATAATATTCAAAGATGGTTCACTGACTATTATTGTAGCTGGGGACATATGGCTGAGTTAACCTGCCAGCTGTTTCTAGGAAGTTCTTTAAATATGTTTTTGGTACTAGAATGATGCCAACGTCTTCAGTACTTAGTGAGCTCTCAATTTATTTTTGTGCATAGATTTTACAGAAATTAAGTAGAAAAATAGTAATTACATTCCTATCTATACAACTGAAGCAAGGTTCTTCATAAAGAGAGCAAGCTAATTCCTGTTGTGCTCTATGGAACTAAGAGTTAAACTCAGGATTTTATTATATGATTGGAGAAGCATTCTTCCTAAACTAGAAGGAAGCCCAGATCACAAATGTCTTCTTTTTTAAGTAGAAAATGTGATTATGTTAACTATTTGCATGTAATTAGATAGCTGGGAAACTATGTTCTTGCCTTCTTGCCATTGAGCACGAACTTCCACAATTTTTGCTGAATCTGGCAAAGCAGTACTTGGGTGTAACCTGATTCAGGTTGGGAATTCTGGGAATGTGGTTCCCCCGAGCAGTGTGGGAGTGTGTGCATTCTCCCCGTGCCCTAAATTTTGAGCTGAGGTCCAGAGGGCATCTGGATTAGGGAATCCTGAGCAGGCTGCTATACCAGCTTTTAAAGGATAAGAAGCAGTGAGTCACTCATCTTGACAAGGTGAGTGCCTTGCAGATCCAGGCTATTTGTGTGCCAACTGAAGCACATGATAAAGGTCAGTCTCTAACTGACATGGCTAACCTGAAAGGCCACACTCCTGCTCAAAACCTACAGAAAGCAATTCCACTGTGAAGCACTTAACATGGCACTGGGATATCGAGCAACCCAGAAACTGCATAACACGTTAAATATATGCTTCTGCATAAGATGGAAAATTTATACCACTGTTTGGGAGTCAAAGTAGAAGGGAGATCATCTTAAATGCTATCATCAATGGTAAGTACTACAGGTGGAGGGGGAGTACTTGATATAAAAGTAGTGTCCTAGGTAGTCATCCTTCTCCTTTCGGTTATACTTGATTTAAAATTAAAGGTAATGTGCAAGTAGGAGGATTAGAAAATAATCTTTTTAGCACTTTACATACTGATTGTACTCACGATGCTATTGTTGAACAGAGCATTGCAGCATGGCAATTACAATATTCAATCTGCCTCAATTTTAAAATTCTCATCCTTGTTTTCAAATCCCTCTGTGGCCTCGGCCCTCCCTATTATATCAAGTGCTCCCCCTCCATCTGAAATACTTACCATTGACTATAGCATTTAAGATGATCTCTCTTCTACTTTAACTCCCAAACAGTGGCACACATTTTCGACCTTGTGCAGAAGTAGATATCTCCCTGGCAACTGTCTGAGGCTGAACCAGTCTATTCGCAACCTTGGTGTCATATTTGACCCCGAGAGGAACTTCCGACCACATATGCGCACCATCACCAAGACTGCCTATTTCCACCTCCGTAACATCGCCCAACTCTGCCCCGCCTCAGCCCATCTGCTGCTGAAACCCTCATCCTTGCCTTTGTTACCTCTAGACTTGACTATTCCAACCCACCCCTGGCCGGTTTCCCACATTCTACACTCCTTAAACTTGAGGTCATCCACAACTCTGCTGCTTTTACTCTAACTCGCACTAAGTCCCGCTCACTGACCTACACCGGCTCCCAGTTAAGCAACGCCTCAATTTTAAAATTCTCATCCTTGTTTTCAAATCCCTCCATGGCCTTGCCCCCTCCCTATCTCTATAATCTCCTCCAGCCCTACAACCCTCCGAGATATCTGCACTCCTCCAATTCTGGCCTCTTGAGCATTCCTGATTTTAATCTCTCCACCATTGGCGACCATGCCTTCAGCTGCCAAGGCCCTAAGCTCTGGTATTTTCCTCCCTAAACCTCTCCGCCTCTCACGCTCCTTAAAACTTACCTCTTTGACCAAGCTTTGACTCATCTACCCTAATATCTCCCTATGTGGCTCGGTGTCAAATTTTGTTTGCTAACGCTCCTGTGTCGCGCCTTGGGCCGTTTTTGTACGTTAAAGGCGCTACATAAATGCAAGTTGTTGTTTATGTAAGAATAAACACAGAAAAGTCTAGCAACAGTTGGCAAGTACAGTGCTGGAAAGTCATTTCTAATCTTCCTTGTTGCCTGTTTTGTTTTAAAGTAAGCATAAATCAAAAGAATGTAAAGCTACCTGGAGCAATATCTCTGCACGAAGTATTTGCCTATCGTACAGATTTTTTTTTGGCATTGTGCAGCACCAGCCTCCACTTTGCAATATACTGGTCGCAATCTTTTTTGGAGGGGGGTAATGTTTGCTGCAGTAGCCCAGACAATGAAAAGTTTGAATTTCCTGATATTTCAAGGAAGGCTGTTTCTGCCATTAAAGGCCTTGAAACACTATCTTCAACATGTCTGCAAAGTAAAGGAATTACTTTGTTTATGGGACCCCTTATACTTGAGCATATATGGCATATTTTGATGGGGAAGGCCGACTATATGTTTCAGAAGCTCCTTGTAGATGCATTCACAGCTGCAAACCTTTCAGCCATAATCTTGGGTGAGCTCTCACGTAGCAGATGGCCCAACATGTACTAAAGACATCAAGGGGGCTAAATTCGGTTGATTTGCACCTCCCGTTAGCACCCTAAGGGGCGCAAATCAACTAGCACCTGGGCACGGCGGCGCCAACGCCTCCCGCCAAATTCAGCGGGAGGTTAGCAGCGACGCTAACCATTAGCACCGCCGGCAATGATGTCATCACTGTGCACGGCGCCCCACTCGCGCCCTGGCTGTAATTTGGGTGTCATCCCCTGACTTACCGCCAGACGTCATGTCCGCTGGGCCTACCTGCGGCCAGGGCGACGCTAGTTAAAGGGGAGGTGGCGGGTGGCCATTTTTGTTGCTGGCCGCCTGCCAGCACCTGCCCTCGTTGCTGTCCCCGGCCCCCGTGAAGCCGTTCCCCACCCCCCCGCCGCAGGGTGCTGGCTGCTCTCCGTGAGCCCAGCACTCCTCAAGTGCCGGGCTCGTTTGCCGGCACTCCCAATCCCTGGTGCCTGGGATGCGCTGCGCCAGGCCCCTCCCCTTTAATAAGGGATGAAGGCCTGCAGTACCATGGCACGCATTAGCACCCCGGCGAAGGTAGAGCCCCAAAGGGGGCGCTACCCAATTTTTACCCCCAAAAGTTCCAAAGGTAGAATCCTTAAAAGCATGGACTATCTAGTCAAGGTAGTGGAATCGAGAAGAGAATACTTGGAAGGAGAATGAGGAGAAATGTCTGAAAATCTAATCCAGGTCTTTGGATGGACACGGAACAAAGAACATTAGAAAGGGGATCACAATAGCAGGGATGAAGTCCTGCTTAGGGAGTTTCAGGAGCTGGGCGCTAAATTAAAAAAACAGGACCTTGAGGGTGGTCCTCTCCTGATGACTACATGAGCCACACACTAATTGGCATAGGGATAAACGGATCAGGAAATTAAATGCGTAGCTGAAAGAGTGGTGTGCGAAGGACGGTTTCCATTTAATTGGACAGTAGCATCAGTGCTGGGACAGGCTGCACCTAAACTGGAATGGGACCAAGATCATTGCTGAGATGATAAAAATATGACTGTAGAAAGAACTTTAAACCAATAAAGCAGGGGTGGGCGGGGGGAGGGGGAGGGGGGTCGAGCTGAAAATAACGAACAGAAGGATAAGAAAGAGAGCAGATAAGGACAAAGGTCAGAGTATAAAAAGTGTTAAAGATTACAGCCCTGAAACTGCGGTCTCCCTGATGGCGTCGTAATCCATTTGAAAGACCCTGCAACTTCTAGGTATCCGCATGCGCGAAATCTGGAACTTACGATCCGTCAAGGTACGCCTTGACAGGTCATCCGTACCGCATAGAAACTAAGTATTGCCGGTGCAGAGTTGGGCTATTTGCCCAATAACTGCCCAGTAATTGCCCACAAAACTCTTACAGCTGGTAAAAAACAGACATAGGGCCTGCTTTTGCAGTGTAAGGATATATATAAGCCTTAAATTAAATATTTAAAAATCAAAAATTATGCACACACTTTAAATGAGTTTATGCAAATATTGGCCCAGATTAAGATGTTTAAAATTATTTATCAAAAAATTTAATTTTTATTGACAAAATAAAATAAAGGTGCAATGAAGGGACTTATGAATAAAATTGCAATTCAATACATATACATATTATTAGAATTCTGTACATTGCATAATTATTTGGGGATTCCATTGCATGTCATTAGGGGATTCCCTTCATAAATGATTGCAATGGAATCTGCCTTAGTGAAAGGAGGACCGGGCCCACGTGATCCCAGGGACGCTGCCGAACCACCTGCGTCCCCGGGCTCTTACGCTGCCGTATGCCTGGAGGTCCAATGCCGCAACTCTACGCAGCCTGGACGCCTGGAGGTAGGTTCGTAATGGTTTCGCAGGTCGGAGGCGTACTCCGAAGGTATGCCTCCGATTGCAATTTCTCGCCCAGCATAAATACTCGGGGAACGGAAAAGTTTAACAAAAGTAATGAATTGTCTGTTAAAAATAAAGCAAGAGCGGTTAAAAAAATATATTGTTTGTATAGCAATGTACAGACCATCTGCAACCAAAAGTGTGATATGTCAAAAAGTGTGTGAAATACACCATCAGAGCATATGGGCAAGGTGGGGACAGTTATCCAAATAAGAGTTCTGGATCTAATGCATGTAGCATGAGAAATAAAACAAGTGAGGTAGAAGCACAAATTCACCTTAAAGGGTATGGTGTAGTAACCATTACAGAGGCTTGGCTACAAGGTAAAAACAGTCTATCCAAATTGCAGTCTAGTCTTAGGGTCCTCCCGAGAGAGCTGTACATTAATACCGAAAGTCATTGAAGAAAATCCACTCACATCTAAACTCTAATCATCCTCATTTCCATGTGTAAAATGGTGCTATAATATGCACTGGATGCAGGGATTTAATATTTTGCAACCTCTAGCCTACGTTGAGGTGGTTTAATTGATAGCAGATGGTAGACAATACTCCTAGTATTTGTACATAAAATAGAATCTTTTGGTTTCTCCCTAAAACTTGCTCTGGATTTGGCTGGAAACAAAATATGATTGAATGGACACCACTGCAAATGTGACAGCTCGTCACTTGAATACTGAACCTGACCTTGCATGACATCAATATGCGGAGTATAGTGCAAAAAGACAGAAATAAATTACTTGTGTGTGCTCTACACTTCAACATATTTGAGACAGAAATGTGAACGGCACTGCACTAAGTCTCCCAGTGTAAAATCTTGATAAAATTGAGGGAATTGATTAAAGGGGGATTAAAATGGCAAGAGGATTGTCACACCTAAATCAAAAGTGCTTGCTACTTTTTGAAAATTATCCAGATTAATGTTACACTAACTACCATAGGTATTGTTTTTTTTCCATTCAGTAGAATTCCGCTAAATAGGAATTAGTATGTGGAAGGCAACAAATGAGGAAGAACATATTTTAGTGCAAATCCTGTATTTTTCAATGTTGAAATTTATTTTCAATCCATATTTTGCAATAAACATTGAGATATTTTTGGTAACGGTGCGAGTTTTGCAGTGTTTAGGGCAGTGCATTTATATATACATAAATGAAAAGTGCCGATTCTGAAAGAAAACAAGAAACCAATGACCATAAGTCACTTATCATGTCTGGTGCAAAGAAATTGAGAAAACACAACTGAACATCGAGTTGGACGCTGATGTTTAAGGACAGAAAGTCGACTGATGCGTTTAGTTTGGTACGTAGAAGTGTCTTTCTATGCCTGATCTGAAAAGGGACCCGAAAGATAGAGAAAATGACTTGTTCAATGTTGAGATTTCATCAAACTTTAAAGTAGGAAGACGTGCCAGTTCTTTGAGATTTTGAAACATCAAATCTGACCATGCTAATTTACATTGGCCCAGAATTTGCGGTGGATAATAACAGCGAACGATCAGCATTCGCTGTTATTACTCCTTTGAAACTGACCGCAACGTCAGGATGCAGCGCATGCACATCCTAACACTGAAATCCTGAAGTTGCGGTAGTCATTCACTGTTCCAACACTGACTGCGTTGTGCCCCGCCCCCCCCCCCCCCCCACCACTGCCGGCAATCAGAGTAATCTGTGAAACTGATGAAAACATGAGCTTTTCCGTGGTAACATCACTGTTAAATACCCCACTAAAAGTTAGACCCTTTTAGATTAGGTGCAACTGGGGTTTTAACAATGTATTGACTGCAAAACATAGAATATGGCCCTGAGAAACTAATTTTAATTTTGTCTAGTGTCAAATTTATCCATTTTAATAAAAATTACAATTTTTAAGAAACGTTAACTTTTTTTAAAAAAGTTTGTTCATCTTTATTTCAGGTTTACTTTTTCCCCCACGCGAGGGCTCCAATCTTTCTTTTGCTCTCTATAACGGTTTTTAAAAACTTAGAATAAAAGGAGCTTATTCACTTCCTAATTCCCGGGCTGTGAGAATTCTGCATTGTTATTGGCTGCTTAGACAGCTTGTTGATGTCACAGCAGCATGCCCGAGAGATTCCCCATTAACTTACACTGATCTCAACAGAACGGTAGAAAAGCCAAATTTCTCACCAGAGATCACAAGGGAGCAGTAATTCCTCCCCAAACGCGTGAGTACAGAAGGAGTACTCACGCGTCTGGCCGGAGGAAATGCCGGTTTTCAGCATGCACAGCGCATGCGCTGAAAACCGGCATTTCCTCTCCTCCAACCCAAGAGTTGAAGAGGCTAGCACGTGCGCTGTAGGGGGCAGCGCGTGCATCTTGGATTTCCTCTGTTTTGGGGGATTTGCGCATGTCTAAAGGCCTCCGGTCTTTACGTTTGTAAAAAGCACACGTAAGTATTTATTTTTACAGGTAAGTGGTGTTTTAGTGTAATTTAGAAAAAAAATTTCCACAGGTTTATTATTTTAAAGAATCTACAATAAGGTAAGTTTAGTTTTAGACCCTTTTTATTAAAAATTTATTTTTTTCAAAAAAAAAATTGTTTAAATTATTATTTTTTAACTTATTTATACTTAATTTAATGATTGGGATGTTTTTTAAATTTTTATTTAAAGTTTAAGTAGTGTTTTGGGCCCCCGTAGTTTTCATGAGTTTGACAGTTCTTACTCTCAAACTCATGAATGAACCTTCCCCTCCCCTGATTGGTTGTACAGTGCTCACCTGATCCCAGCCGGCACATCGCACTAACTACGCCGTTGGATCAGGTAAGCACTGCGCGCTGACATCTGAACCGGGCCTGTCACAGGAAATGCAAGCAGGCCCGGGCTTCAGATGTCAGCGCGCAGGGTGAGTGCAGATCGGGGGCTTGCATGCGCGGCAAGCCCCCAACACCAAGTTCTGGGCCATTGTCTTTGTGGGAAGCTTACTTCGGGGCCAGCGTCGAATGCCTTTGCTTTGCCGCTGCCCGCAAATTACAGGACAATATCTGACATGGGTAAAAAAATAAAATATCTTTAGTTAAAACCTGCATATCTTAAAAATTGTTTGGATTCTACATTGGTTTTTATTTTTTAAAAAGGTACACCACAAAAATGTAATATACAAACAATGTGGTGCCACTGGATATATAAAAAGAAAGGTCTTCTGGGCGATTTGCACCATAACTTGTCAAAATGCAGGTCACAAATTTCAAGCAGACTACTGGAAACATATAAAATGAGGTGAAAGGCAAGCAATTCCTCAGGATACAAATCATCTATGTTCTGAAGGGTTATTAAGGTATTGATCTACAAAGAGTCTGAATCCACAGAAATGTCTTAGGTACAAAAGAAAATAAGCTCTTAAGCCAGTTATTTCAAGTGAGCATATCCACCTGTTTCCAAAGAATTGAGGCAGTGCTGCAGGTTTCAAACAGCACAAAAGCCCAAGAGATTTCTTGGTATAAAGCTTAGAGGATCATCTATCTGGATAGTTGGCCTTGAAGGAACAGTGGTGTTAAATAAATTGCTAATTCCTGTTCGGAATGGGCAGATCTTTGGATATGCCCAAAAGATGAGAAACTATGCCCTTCAGCGTACTGTCCAGCAAGAATAATACAGGAATATAGTAGGGGGGGACATTCAAACCATTCAGCTTGCTCCATCACTCAAGTTCTGTTTCGGGATCCAAAAAATTCAATTGCTCACACCTCAAGCTTATCTCCCTTTGCACACACCAAATCAATTCTGTATAACATGGACTGAGTTGAGGACAGAGACTAAAGCTAAACTGAAAAACAGGTTCAAGAGCTGAACAAATTCTCTTCAACACTTCTACTGAGCCTGTGCTTATATTATCGACTATATTTTCCTTGTTTTCAAATGGAAATGAAGTATATAGATATAAATTATAGAGATAGTGGGGATGGAAAATAGAAACATAGACAAGTGAACGAGAGAGATAAAGAGATAGATAGATAGAGATGAAGCTTAAAAACACTTTTAAAACACCATGCACTCTGAGAAACAAATGAATTTCCATGTGCACACTGATGGAATATTGGCCATCCTTATTTATAGGATTGTTGGAAGGTGCATGAGTGGCTACATATGTACAGTGAATGATGCCTTAGGCCTGCAGGAGCCATTAATGCAGCAGAACTGTAGTTGTCTTTGCTCTTTCAGGTAATACTGAGGTTTACATAGGTGGGTGGGTTGAAATAAGATTCCAGTTACCTCTTTAATTAAGTTGTGTTCTGCAAACTATTACGTGGAATGACTGAGGAGAACTTGAAATACGGTGAGATTTGCTTATAACTGTTACTCCATGTTCACTTACTGGCTGTAAATAAAGCAGCTTCATGATTTGTATCTGGTCACGAGTCTGCCTTTTGGAGGATTGGAGAAAGGCTTCCGTGAAAGATTACAGTATCCATTCCAGATTACAAAGGGTCTCCCTGTTAGATCCCTGGATCACACTCACTGTTTTATGACTCGATATTGGGTAGCGAAAGCAAACAGTTGGTCATAAAGGATGCGCGGTCCATTTATGGGAGAGACCTGTGACGCTTAAACAGGGGATATTGAGAGCAAACTCCAAACTTCAAACAGTCAAACACAAGACCTCCTGCACACACAGGTAGCAGACTCTTATGGTAAAACTGCTCGCTAAATCATGCTCCTCCTATATCCTCTACATTCTGGCACTGGCTCTCGCATTCTGCTCCTGCCAAACTGGAGATGCCCAACAATGACTGCTGCATGCTGTGGGGTGGAGAATTTCTCAGTGCTTGCCACTTAGTCAGTTCTGAAGTGATACTTTGACATTTTCATTTGACAAATGAGTTTGGATTCAGGGCACATTTTTCCCCCCACACCCCAACTGGCCTTGAACAGCAAGAGTCAGTAATGGTAATAAGGGATGAAAAGCACGTTGCTGCTTTCTGCTGGCTTTGCTCATTTGCACATCTATGTTTACAAACACAGAGGAAAATATTCTCAACAGCTGACAATCTATTTCATAATTAAATGATGCTAAGCATGAAGTGGTTATTCAAGTACAATTTGTCTTGTAACTTCTTATATTGATGTCTTCTGATTCTCCCATTCTGGTTTTATACAAATCATCCCTCAACACCGACCTGGTCAATTCCTGCAGCTACCCACGGTGGGTTCATTTTTCGTTATCAAATAGGTTCTGAAGGTTTAGTGCACACCGCCACTGAACACACACTAGTTTTAACACACACTTTAAAAATGCATCGTAGAGAACAGGGATTGCTTTTCCAAATAGGTTTTGCTTTATAAAAGACTCAAATGGAGAGAGTGGGTGGGACAATTTATCCTTAATTATTTTGTCAAACAAAACACAGAGCTGAAGATACTTACAAAAAAAGTGACACATATCCTGTACTGATTCCCAAGCTTCTGAAGTTATTTCTCTTTTAAGTAGTACAAAAAATACACTTAATCCTTCGCTGTATTACCTGCTAAATCTATTTGCTTACAGTTGGATGAGAATGTTCTAGATTCTACCAAACTGGAACAAGTTGGGATTAGTTAGGTGGATTCTTGAAAACTTTACAGGGCGCTGTCCAAGTTTTCAGTGTGTGTACATCATGAGGATAGAATGAGCACCAGATTTTGTTTGGGGGCAGGGAAGGGGAAAAGATGAGTTCATGAACTAATATACGGGGAGCATGTAGAAGGCTGGGGAGGCAGACCGCCATCATAAATTGCGTGATATGACCAAGAACCAGTTCTATGAAACACTGAAGCTCGCTGGAGAATGATTCCATGGGCATGAAAGCCCTTGGTAACTCGTCCATGTGGTCCAGCTTCATGTGTAAACCTTGACAGTGAGTGTTGCCAGGCTATTCAATTGTGGAGGGAGACTGATTGTATCCTTGACCTCTCTACAGACAAACTTTCCAGCTGGGGTCACTTTCCAGCAATCAGCAGCATGAACCCTGGCTGACTTTTGGTTCCCTGGCAGAGGGTTGTTCAACCCAAACATGCCAGCCCACCTGCAAACCTCGCGGAGAACAGCCAATTCAGCACAGGCTGGGCATCAAACCTGGAGCCTTTTGGCAGCTATGGCTTAGTGATGCAATGGGTGAATCATTTAGCCACCAGCCATCTGGGAGCGCCACATTTTCCTTTCTAATTGGAAAGTAATATCTCTTACGGTATTTGAAAGATGAGTTGGGTTGCATAATATAAAATTAGGAAGACACAAAGCATTTTTAGCAATATTTAGGGAAACCTTGACAACAAAGAAATCAAGATTCATAGCTTTTAAAATTGGGTAATTTTGGATTAGGAATACAAGATTCCTAATCCAAAAAGATGAACATTAAACTTGACAACGCTCTCACAGCCCAGGACCCTAATGGGAATTTGATCTCTCAGGTGAAGTCATGATACAAGTACAAATATACTTCACAAATTAGTGTGTGAATGGGGGGGCATGGTTGGGGTAACTCAACAAGGTAGCAGAAACAATTAATGTTCAACTTAAGAGAAAGCAGTCTGTATAATTGATGGTACAATCAACCTTTCTCCCCCCTCCCCAGAAAGTGTCAGCAGTATTGTAGCCAAGCACAACATATGACAAGTGAGCTTGTATTTATAAGGTCTCAACTTTAATTCATGAAATGCAAGTCATCAGCTGTGCAGAGTTTGAATAAAGGTTAATATTCTTCTTCAATAAAGCAACTTTAAATCACATTTGCAACAAAACTCATCTCTCAACTTGGCTGATTACAAAAATAGGTTTTTATTAGCTTAAGGACACAAGAGCAACTAGCTGTTCCATATTCCATGGAGATTAACTATAGTTGAATTTCAAGTAAAAGCGCGTTAAATTCTACTTTGTCATGACACAATCTGAAAAAATCTCAATTACCTATGATTGCTTTCAACGTCATCCAATATGGGTGATGTTACAGAGGTGGAAGTAGGCAGCCTTGGCGATGGAGAGGATATGGGTTCAGAAACTCAATTCAGAGTCAAATAGGATATCAAGGTTGCAAACAAACTGGTTCAGCCTGACACAATGGTGGGACAGGGGGATGAAATCGGTGTGTAGGGCCCAAACAATGGCTTTGGTCTTACCAATATTTAGCTGGAAAATATTGCAGTTCATCCGAGACTGGATGCAAGAACATAGGAACAGTAGACCACCATTCAGCCACTCGAGCCTGTTCCGCCATTCAATTACATCATGGCTGCTCTGTATCTTACCTCCATCTACCTGCCTTGGTTCCATATCTCTTAATACCCTTATCTAACAAAAATCTATCAATCTCAGTTTTGAAATTTTCAACTGACCAAGCTATTTGGTGGGAGAGTGTTACAGATTTCCATTACATTTTGTGTGACATTACCCCTGAACGGTTTAGCTCTAATTTTAAGGTTATGCCCCCTTGTTCTGAACTCCCCCACCAGAGGAAATAGTTTTTACAATTTACAAAATACTCTGATCTATCTTTCTTGGGTCCAAAGTGCATGATCTTGCACTTTCCCACATTCAACTTCATCTGTCACAGTTTTGCCCACTCACTTACTCTATCAATGTGCCTTTGCAACTTTCTACTCCTATCTATACTAGTTACTGTGCCACCTAACTAAGTGTTGCCAGAAAACTTGGATATATAGCTTTCTATTCCTGCATCTAGGTCATTGATAAATATAGTAAAAAGCTGAGGCCCCAGTACAAATTCCTGGTGGACACCACTGGTCACATCCTACCAACTGCAGTACGTACCCATTATCTCTCGTGCCTACCTCCTAACCAATTCCCTACCCATGTCAAAAGGTTGCCTCCAATTTCAGACGCTTTCATTTTTACTGTGCATCCTTACTGGATGCCTTCTTAAAAGTCCATATAAGTAACTTCCATAGACAATCTCTTATCTACTACATTATTGACATCCTCAAAAACTTCAACTAAGCTATGGTGTGGAGATGCCGGAGTTGGACTGGGGTGGACAAGTGTAAGAAGTCACACAACACCAGGTTATAGTCCAACAGCTTTATTTGAAATCACAAGCTTTCGGAGCGCTGCTCCTTCTTCAGGTGAAGTGGAGAAATGCATAAAGACACAGCTTATATAGTCAGAGAATCATGTCAGATGTTTACAGGTAACCTTTCCAACTGCCATTTATCACACCTCGGCAGAGAGATAATCACAGCAGTCAAAGGTGTGATTATCCAAAGTAATGTTTCCCTGACTGACCTGTTTGGACACCATTCACACCTTTGACTGCTGTGATTATCTCTCTGCCGAGGTGTGATAAATGGCAGTTGGAAAGGTTACCTGTAAACATCTGACATGATTCTCTGACTATATAAGCTGTGTCTTTATGCATTTCTCCACTTCACCTGAAGAAGGAGCAGCGCTCCGAAAGCTTGTGATTTCAAATAAAGCTGTTGGACTATAACCTGGTGTTGTGTGACTTCTTACATTCAACTAAGCTAGACAGACATGACTTACCCCTGTACAAATCCATGCTGGCTCTCTGATCAGTTCATGTTTGTCCAAGCGTTCAGTTATTCTGTCTCCACAAGAGATTCTGGAAACTTCCCCTCAACAGTTTCCTGGTTTATCTCTCTCACCCTTCTTAAATAATGAATTGACATTGACGATGTTCCAATCCAAGTGGACAATTCCTGAACCAAGACAATTTTGGAAGATCATGATTGAAGCATCTGCAATTTCCTCACCTACTTCTTATAATACCCTGGGGTGGAAACCATCAGGTCCTGGAGATCTGTAAATCTTTAGTCTCATTATTTTCCCTATTAACATTGTTTTTACTTACATAAAATGTAGTAAGTTCCTCCCGTTGATTTATTTTTAGTTTTCCTCTTATCTCTAGAACTTTATCCTCTTCCTTGACTGAAGACCGATACAAAGTAATTGGGCCAAATTTTGCTGTACAAATAATGGTGGGGATAACAGCGCGCAATTGTTGAAGTGCAAATCGGACTGCAACATTCGGCGACCGCACATGCGCAGATAAACGTGGAAATCAGGAAGTTGCTGTCCAAGTTGCCCAGCTCTTTCAGAAGTATTGCTATACCGGTATCTCGCCGAGAGACTCAGCATTGAAATACACTGAATGGCGTGAGGTTGCTTTACTTGCATCATAAATACCCACTAAACTCAGCAGAAAAAGTTAGGGTTTGTCCATTCCAGTCTAAGTAAATTTTTAACGCTGTGATAAGCAATGTTCCCTCTAACTTTTTTTTTCATGCGTGGTATCTTCCGGTGAACAGCCTACGCGGGACCTCCCGATTGAAGCGCGGCTGTGCACACCTTAGGGGGAACATTGGTGACCAGCCTTAATTACTGCCAAACAACCTCTCGGACACTAAAAATTAACTTCAACAAGTGCGGAATCTCATTCCTTCAGATTTTTATTATTGTTGGAGATTTTTAAAAATGAAGACATTTAACTATTAAAAAATAGTTTTTACTTTTTCTTTGTCTTTTTTATCTCACTCTCTTAATCCAATCTTTCTTTTCCACTCTATTTCGCTTTCGGTACCTAATTTTACACTTCCTGGTTCAGATGCTCTGCTGTTCTTTAACAATGATTGGTTAAGAAGATACACAGTTGCTGTCCCTGTTCAAACAGGTCCCAGATCCCCTGTAGAGGGCGCTGCACTGAAATGACTCTAATTACAGTAAGTTCCAGGGCAAAATTCCATAGAAAGTCTGTGGGCAAGGGTAAGTGCAATGAATGGCTGGCACCGTTCATTCACCACAAAGCAAAATCCGACCCATTATTTAGCAACTCTGCCATTTCCTTATTGTCAATTACAGTATCACCGGCGTCTGTCTCTAAAAGGCCCACATTACCTTTAGCCACCCTCTTTCTCTTAATATACTTTATTAATATATATTTTCTTATATTCCCTTTTTGCAACTCTTATTACTTTCTTTGTATCCCCTTGTTACTTTTTATATCTCTCCCAGTCCACAAGTTTAGAAGAATGAGAGGTGATCTCATTGAAACATACAAGATTCTGAGGGAGATGGACAGGGTAGATGCTGAGAGGTTGTTTCCCCTGGCTGGAGTGTCTAGAACTAGGGGGCACAGTCTCAGGAGAAGGGGTCGGCCATTTAAGGCTGAGATGAGGAGAAATTTCTTCACTCAGAGGGTTGTGAATCTTTGGAATTCTCTGCCCCAGAGGGCTGTGGATGCTGAGTTGTTGAGTATATTCAAGACTGAGATAGATAGATTTTTGGAATCAAGGGATATGGAGATCGGGCGGGAAAGTGGAATTGAGGTCAAAGATCAGCCATGATCTTACTGAACGGCGGAGCAGGCTCGAGGGGCCGATTGGCCTACTCCTGCTCTTATTTCTTATGTTCTTATCTCCACTATTCTTTGCATTTGTATAAATCTTTTCTTTTAGTTTTATACTATCGCTCACCTCATCTGTTGAATAAGGTTGCTTAATTACACAAGTACAAGTCTTGACCTTTAGGGGTATGCGTAGCTCTTACATTGTACCAAATACTTCTTTGAACACCTCCCACTGTTCATCTGTAGTTTTATCTGTTAACAATTTCCTCTAAGTTTACTGTGGTCAATTTCTGCCTCATCCCTTCAAAGTCAGACAAGATGTGCTGTCAGACTGCTTGTCCAGATATCAGACAAGCAGTCTGACAACACAGAGGCAGTGGAGATGTAGAGCTGGGAGCGTTAGCGTACGTTTGGAAGCTGACCCTATTGGGTTGGGGCAGCATGTAAATGAGGAAGGGAGAGGATGTAAATGAGAAAGGAAGAGGGGCAAAGTTAGATCCTTGGGGGACTCCAGAGATAACGATGTGAGGACAGGAAGAGAAGCCATTGCTGGAGATGCTCTGGCTGCAAATGGATAGGTAAGAGTGTAACTAAGCAAGATGCATCCCACCAAGACGCATAATGGAAGAGAGACATTGGAGAAGGACGAAGTGGATGACCGTGTCAAATGTCGAGGAGGGATAATGCACAATGGTCACATAGGATGTCATTTGTAACTTTGGTTAGGCCGTTTTAATTTTTATAAATTCCAAACAGATCAAATGGTCATTCACGTCACTGCTGTTTATCTAAAGATGGATCATTCATGATCCATTTTTTTTGTATTTATCTAAATAATGTGCTCATATTCACGAAATTAACAATGTTCCCAAATGGGCTGGACTCCACAGAGTTATCCCAACAAAAACTACGACTGGCACTTTAAAGGCCAATACGAAGTAGTAGTGAAACTGCAACAGAGGTGTGAAGTGTGATGGATATTGATTTAAGGCTGAATCATTTGAGATAACAACCATCCAAAGTGTTCACCTCAATGACCGTTTATCATCTGAGGGAATGATAAGTTTAATTAAACAGAGATTATCACAATCTGTCTGAACAAAATTTGGAGCCAGTCTAAGATTGTACAACGTTGACTTGTGCAGCTGTCGACCCACAAAATCTTCCGATTAGTGGAGTGACAAAGAAGCATCATTATTATGGTAGGATGGAGACACTACCAACTCACTAAGCATACAGTCCATGATGGGATTAAGATTTACAGCACATATGTGAAGAAATACCAATAGAAACAAAAATAGTCCCACAATTGTGTCACAGCCAAGTGACATACACTACAAAGCAGTCTTAGCTGATGTTCTTCAAAACCATTGAATCAAACTGCTTCTCACTGCATAAAATTCCCCAATCCAAGCATTTCAATACAAAACTTCAATCCAAGCATAAAATATTAAGTATTATCTGCATTTCTCACACTTACCACTTTACAAAAAATAGAGTTCAAGAACATATTCAATAAGAATCACCTATAGTGGACTACCATATACTAGTTTATATCACATCAGGAAAACTTCACAACTTCACATGACTGCCATTTGAGTTGTAGAGGCCTTCTTCAGAAGTGGAATACATGCTGTAGTATGCAGTTCTATACTGTGAACCCTATTCACACATCAGGAGGAAAAAATAAGTGAAAAGGTAGGTATACTTGAGATTTAGTGATATTGGTGCAACAGCTATTACAACTCTGTTGATAACTAAAATGTGTTTTTTTTAAATTAAATGTTTACTACCCCATTGCACTCACAATGGTAGGTCCAGTATAACACCTCTTTAACCATTAATTCCATGAACACTGGGCAATGTCTTTTTTTTAAAGGAAAGGCAGTAAATGTAAATGATTGTTGCTGCTTGCAAAGATTTTGTTGCCATTTTATCCCTCCCCAAGAAGCACTGAACAGATATATTTACTAGTACAAAAGCAAAATACTGCAGATGCTGGAAATCTGATATATTTACTATTTGTTGCAGGAAATAAAGTTAAACCCTTTGCCTCCTGGCCTTTAATCTCTGCCATTTATGCTTTGCCCCCATCGCCAGGATAACAAATTTAAAAAAGCAAAATTTTAATCAGCTTGGATTAATAGCTACAGAAACTGATCATCTGAATATAACCTTTCGGAGGATCATTGGATAAATGCTAAATTTTCAGTTTGCTGAGAATAAATTAGGGTAGGCGATCTACACCAGTTTAAGCTTAATAATATGAACGCACTTGAACGTAGTGTATTAACCACCTCATGGGCGAGGTTAAAAGCACAGTAATCCCTCTGTGCTGTATCTTTACACACAAAATGCTTGTACCAAAATTGTGTGCAGGTGGCATATTTGTATTCTACTAAACGTTAATTTGAGAATTGATTTACGATTGTGCATGTTTCTACTGGAAAAATAAAACTCTAATGCAAGTAGAAAGCTTCAGCCTGCAACAGGCAGCATTTTGTTGCTCAAGTTGGAATTTTGCATCTTTTAACAAAGAAAAAAGTTCCAATCTGTGTACATGCAAGGTATGGGTGCTCCCGAAACCATCTTTCGAAGCTGGAAAAATGTAATATGATGGAATCAACAAAAAAATCAATTTAAGGCAGAGGGACAATAAACCTCAGGTTTGTACATGCCTGGAAACAGTTCTGTTAGGATTACACACATACATCCAAATTCAATTAGAAGATAGGATTGAGAAAAAAAACAACCAACTCTGCGTACTTACGAGCTTCAATCTTTGCAAAGGTATCCTGGTGACATCCACTGGACTGCGGTCTACTACATTCACAAATCTCGCTTCAGGAATTGCTACAGCACACATCACATGAACCCACCTAAACAACACAAGAGACAATCTGAATAACGTGGTGAACCACAAAGGAATACTGATGACAGTATCAAATTTTTCTGCTGGTCTGCCAGTCTCAATGTTCCAAATATGGTATCAAAGTAATTTTTAATTATGTTGGCCTGTCAAATGTACATGCCACTGAATCTATTTTGATTTCATACACAAATTGGTCGCAGAATATAGTGAAATCGTTTTTTCCCCTTCTTTTCAGTTCATCTAATTTCCAAGTCTATCCATGTACAGAAAAGGCAGAAGGTCAACAACAAATTATTGGCTTTGTTATATAGAGGATATTTCACTGCTGAAGGTGAATTATGGCAGTTCTTTCACTTATGAAAGAAAGACTCATAATTCACGAGCGCCACAGGTTAGAGAGATTTATGATGGTCTTTTCACAAATGAAAGAACGCCTGGAACTCATCATTACCAGCTGCGTTCATCTGTTTACTGTATAGACACACTGCTACTAGTTAAATCATGCCTTTAAACGGGTTCTGGAACACCAACTCTGGGGATTGATGCTGATGAATATTTCCCTCCTTCCTTCCCACATTGCTTTGCACTACTTTATTCCTTTAATCAAATGGTGTTATCATACCATTAGGAAACACTTCTACACGCAAAGGGTGGCAGAAGTTTGGAACTCTCTTCAGCAAAACGGCAATCGATGCTAGGTCAATTGTTAATTTTAAATCTGAGATTGATAGATTTTTGTTAACCAAAGGTATTAAGGGATATGGGGCAAAGGAGGGTATATGGAGTTAGGTCACGGACCAGCCATGATCTCATTGAATGGCGGAACAGGCTCCAGGGGTTAAATGGCCCACCTCCTGTTCCTATGATCCTATGTTCCTACTGCAAGGGAGGAAAAAGAGAGAACACGAGCGAAACAGACAGACAAGGAATGAGAATACACAGAAGTCACTGAAGAGAACTCTAGAGAACAGTTTTACCATGTAAATAAGTAGTTTCTCCAAGTCATCATTAGGTAGTAGTAGATTCAGGATTTTTAACATTCATCTCATACAATTTAGAGATTGGTGTCTTGTCAAAAGAATCACTGTCCTGTTTTATCCTCCTTTTCTACTCCCCTGAGACATCTGCAAATTTAGTCATCTACATAGTTTACTGTCATCCTTGGATACCTGGGTTTTGACCTCATTATCCTCTCTCTCCTCTTGTGTAGATATACTGTGTAATGAAATGTGTTTGTCTTGCCTGTATTCGTTTTGCACTCATGTATATTACCCTCCCCCACACGGTGTATAGTTTCACTTCCTCTTTCCTGACTAATGTAAGACGTCACACAACACCAGGTTATAGTCCAACAGCTTTATTTGAAATCACAAGCTTTCGGAGCGCTGCTCCTTCTTCAGGTGAAGTCCTGACTAACCTGGACTAACCTGGAATGTTCCAGGTCTTGTCTCTTGGCTCCACCCCTGACTTCTCTTACATAAAGATCCCAGGATCTTTATGACTCTTTCCTGCGAGCCAGTCAGTGTGTTGAGATGTTAGCTCTGATCTTAGTGATCAAAAGCCAACTTGTTAAAGTTTATAACTTCTAGTTTTGTGGTTATTGAAGGCACATCAATTTTAATCACTAAAGAATACTAGGATGGATCGACTCCTAAAACCAGAGCGTCTGGACTTGGATCCACATTCTGCTGAAGCATCAAATCAATTTGGACACTGGCTCAAATGCTTCGAACTCTTCGCGAGGGCCTCATCCGCTAGCGAGGTAGATAAACTGAGTCTACTGACTACTCGCGTTAATCATCGGATTTATTCGTTCATCCGGGACGCCACCTCTTACACGGAGGCCATCACTATCCTGAAGGCCCAATACCAGAGGCCAGTAAACGAAGTGTACGCCAGACATCTGCTGGCTACACGCAGGCAGCGACCTGAGGAATCAATGGACGGTTTCTTACAGGGCCTAAAGGACTTGGTCCGGGACTGTAACTGCAAGGCCGTGACGGCCAACGCATACTCTGACGAATTGGTCCGCGATTCCTTCATCACGGGCCTCAAATTGAATTATATCCGGCAGAGACTGCTGGAGAAGGAGAGGCCCTGGACTTAAAAAAGGCAGTGGCCACTGCGCGATCGCTGGCCGGAGTCCCCACACAGAAGTTCACCCAGGAGTCCTACTACAGCGGCAATGTCTCGAGGCCCGAAATGCTACTTCTGCGGCCAGGCCAAGCACCCCAGACAACGATGCCCAGCGAAGGACGCTACATGCTTCAAATGTAAGAAAAATGGGCATTTTAGCAAAGTCTGCAGGGGGAATCCGATTTCCAACTCCGTCACCGCCTCGTGCGTGCCGTGCGTGCCGCCATCTTGGGATCCGCCATCTTTTCCCGACTCAACGGCCGCCCAGGGCCCAACAGTGGCTTCGATCACGGTGGATCAATCCAGGCCACACCCGTTGACAAAATCCATGATGGACATACAGGTAAACGGGAATTTAACGAAATGTTTAATTGACTGTGGGAGTACCGAGAGTTTTATCCACCCTAGCCTGGTACGGCGGCACTCATTAACGGTAACCCCTACACGGAGCAGAATTGCTATGGCTGCTAAGCCGCACACTTCGGACATTTTGGGCTACTGTGTGGTAACACTGACTGTAAAAGGCACGGACTACAAGGATTTTAAACTCCTCGTGATGCCAGAACTCTGTGTTAATGTAATCTTGGGCCTGGACTTCCAGTGCCACCACGAAAGTGTCACGCTAGCATATGGCGGGTCCCAGCCGCCACTCACAGTCTGTGGCCTATCAACCTTAAAAATCAGCCCGCCCTCTTTATTCGCTAATCTCGCTCCGAACTGTAGGCCCAAAGCGACCAAAAGTAGACGGTACAGTCTGGAAGACAGACACTTTATCAAGGCGGAAGTGGACAGACTCCTGCGGGAAGGCATTATTGAATGCAGTACCAGTCCGTGGCGTGCCCAAGTAGTCATAGTTAAAAATAGCGAAAAGAAACGGATGGTAATTGACTACAGCCAGATTGTTAATATTTATACCCAGCTGGACGCCTACCCTTTACCCCGCATATCAGAAATGGTCAACCAGATCGCGCAATGCCGAGTCTTCTCGACTATCGACCTCAAATCCGCGTATCACCAGCTCCCCATTAGAAGGGAGGACCGCCCATACACTGCCTTTGAGGCGAACGGACGCCTCTACCATTTTCTCAGAGTGCCCTTCGGGGTAACAAATGGGGTCTCGGTCTTCCAACGTGAGATGGACCGCATGGTTGACGAGAATAAACTACAAGCTACCTACCCCTATCTGGACAATGTCACTATCTGCGGGCACAACCAGCAAGACCACGATCTAAATCTTGCGAGATTTTTAAAAACTGCCCTAAAGCTGAATCTAACCTACAACGAAGACAAATGTGTCTTCAACACAACCCGTCTCTGTATCCTCGGCTGTGTGGTGGAAGATGGGGTAATTGGACCGGACCCTGACCGATTACGCCCCCTAAAGGAACTGCCCCTGCCACACAATCCCAAAGCCTTAAAAAGGTGCCTGGGATTTTTTTCATATTATGCCCAATGGGTGCCCAATTACTCTGATAAGGCCCGATCCCTCATTAAATCGACGTCCTTCCCACTATCAGCTGAAGCTCGGGAGGCTTTCACCAGTATCAAACAGGACATTGAAAGGGCTGCACTGTGTGCAGTGGACGAAAGCATTCCCTTTCAAGTCGAAAGCGATGCGTCAGACTTTGCTTTAGCTGCGACCCTCAATCAGGCTGGGAGACCTGTGGCCTTCTTCTCCCGAACCCTTCAGGGACCTGAAATCAGGCACTCTTCTGTCGAGAAGGAGGCACAGGCTATAGTGGAGGCAGTGCGGCACTGGAGACACTACCTAGCCGGCAAACGTTTCACCCTGCTCACCGACCAGCGGTCGGTGGCTTTCATGTTTAATAACAAACAAAGGGGGAAAATCAAGAATGACAAAATACTCAGGTGGAGGATCGAACTATCCACGTTCGACTATGATATTATGTACAGGCGGGAGCCCTTAATGAACCCCCAGACGCCCTATCGCGGGGAATGTGTGCCAGCATTCATACGGACAAATTACAGGGTCTCCACAATGACCTCTGTCACCCAGGGGTCACCCGACTATACCATTTTATAAAGTCCTGCAATCTGCCCCACTCCATCGAGGAGGTCAGGGCAATGACCAGAGCCTGCCGCATCTGTGCGGAATGCAAGCCTCGTTTCTACAGGCCTGACCGTGCACACCTTATCAAAGCCACACGGCCATTCGAGCGCCTAAGTCTGGACTTCAAGGGACCCCTTCCCTCTGCCGACCGTAACGTATACTTCCTCAATATCATCGATGAATATTCCCGCTTCCCCTTCGCCATTCCCTGCCCAGACATGACCAGTGCCACGATCATCAAGTGTCTCGGTAATCTATTCTGCATGTTTGGCATGCCGAACTACATACACAGCGATAGGGGGACGTCATTTATGAGTGACGAACTGCGCCAGTTCTTGCTCTCAAAGGGGATAGCCGCTAGCAGAACCACTAGCTACAACCCCCGGGGTAATGGGCAAGTGGAAAGGGAGAATGCTACTGTTTGGAAGGCTGTCACGTTAGCCTTAAAGTCAAAAGGCCTTCCGACCTCCCGCTGGCAGGAAGTCCTCCCAGACGTGCTCCACTCCATAAGGTCTCTGTTATGTACAGCCACTAACGCTACCCCTCACGAAAAGATGTTCGTTTTCCCCCGAAAATCTACCTTGGGCATATCTCTACCCGCGTGGCTGACGTCTCCGGGGACAGTACTATTGCGGAAGCACGTGAGAGGCCATAAAATGGACCCCCTTGTGGAAAAGGTACAGCTCCTCCATGCAAACCCTCAGTACGCCTATATCGAATACTCTGACGGGCGAGAGGACACTGTTTCCATAAAAGACCTCGCTCCCTCGGGGAGCGGAGAGAACGATGAGAGACTACCCAAGGAAGACCTACACCAAAAAGAGACAGGACGCCCAGAGATATCAACACCCAACTTTAACCTGGAGGACACTGCAGATAACCTGGAAGACACTGCGGAGGCCCGGACAGCGGAGGAACCAGAATCCACTCCCCTAGAGGCACCCCAACCGGCTTTGCGCCGATCACTGAGAACCGCAAAACCTCCTGACAGACTCACTTATACCAACTTTTAAGAAACATCACCCCGATGGACTAAATCTAAAGAAGGGGTGAATGTAATGAAATCTGTTTGTCTTGCCTGTATTCGTTTTGCACTCATGTATATTACCCTCCCCCACACGGTGTATAGTTTCACTTCCTCTTTCCTGACTAACCTGGAATGTTCCAGGTCTTGGCTCTTGGCTCCACCCCTGACTTCTCTTACATAAAGATCCCAGGATCTTTATGACTCATTCCTGCGAGCCAGTCAGTGTGTTGAGATGTTAGCTCTGATCTTAGTGATTAAAAGCCAACTTGTTAAAGTTTATAACTTCTAGTTTTGTGGTTATTGAAGGCACATCATACTGGTTTACGTCTATTCCCCATTTCTCTTGGCAAAAGTGGGGGCTCTTAGATGGTAAAACATTAGTTAGTCAAAGATCAATAGCAGGATGTGCACACACACAAACCTAGGAAATTAGTCAAAGCTGACCGATTGTTTTGAAAAAGCTGAACCAAGTACCTAAAAAGTTACAAGTCCAGAATTTACAAGCCTGTGACATGGGGGGGGGAGAGAAAGCAGTTGTCCAGGGTTTGCAACCAAAGGTGTAGGTATACCCAGCATCCCTACTCTAGCACTAAAGGAAAATAAAAGCTTAAGTACATGAAAGCCTGAAGAGGAGACCCAGAAATTTGGGTCGGGGGCTTCCCGCGGGTGCAAGCCCCCGGCCTGCACTTACCTTGCGCGCCGGCAGTTCAGCTGTAGGGCCACGTGGAATTCCGCTCCGGGGCCTGGCCCAGCTGCCGGCGCGCTGTGCTTGCGTGTCCCAGGGGCGTAGTTAGTGCGATGCGTCCCCTGGGATCACGTGAGCCATGGGCAGCCAATCGGAGGAGGGAAAAGTCCATTCATAAGATTGACAGGAAGACCTGTCAAAACTTATGAATACTACAGGCCCCAAAATAGCAGTAAACCTTCAAATAAATTTTTAAAAAACATCACACTTTTTAAATAAACTATAAATTACATTAAATAACTATTTTAAACAATAATTTAAATTTTTGAAAAATATAATTTTATAAAAAAACGGGGCTAAAAATAAACTTACCTTGCTTTAAAGTATTTAAAAATAATAAACCTGTGGAAAAAATGTTTTAATTTTAATTAATTGACCACTTACCTTGTAAAAAGCAGGCCTTACACCTGCTTTTTAAATGTGTAAATCCTGCAGGCATAACCTCGCGTGAAAACCTGCAAAAAAAACCTAAGTTCAAAGCGCACGCGCAGCCTCCCCTGCGCGCGCGTTCGACCTCTGAACCCCTTCGTTCAGAGGATCGGAAGTGCCGGTTTCCCACACATGCGCAGTGCATGGAGAAAACCCGCACTTCCATTCGGCCTATGGGTGAGTACCCCGTGCGTACTCACCCGTGGAGAGCCGAATTTCTGGGCCATTGAAGGGGAAAAATAAACAGTGTATTTGAGGGGTCCAGACGCATGCTCTCTGGAAAATGCTGAATCTTCACATTAAAAATTATGCATTCTGGTTAATTTTACAATTCACAATGGATTTTTTTTAATGTTAGAAAAAGGAAAAAGTGACAACTAGATTTTCAACAGAGTAACTGGAGCATCGTTTCCCAAAAATGACCTAAAACAAACACTCATAGTCCAAATTCTCTCCCCACCACAGATCAGAGGCACTCTACGCTTCCCCAGAACCAGTACACAGAGATACTGTGCCCCACCATACTCACCAACATTCACATATTTTCCCCCAACCCTCTCAGCTAACTAGCACTCTTCTCCTTTCTCTCCCCTCCAATTCAACCTGGCACTCTCCTACATCTCTTCTCTGCCATCCATTCAAGCTAACAGTTAACTCCCTCCCACCCACCCCGTCCCTAACCCCAACCAATTCGACCTGGCTCTCTTTTCCCCCTCCAATCCAGTTTAAGTTGGTACTCTTCTTCCACTGATTTCCCAAGTTCATACTGTCATTCTTCTCTGCTCTCTCCCCTACCCCTCAAAAGTTAAAGGTGTACTCTCCTTCCTTCCCCCAAAGTGCCGCTTCCAGCTTCTCCCCTTTAACCCCAAAGTAACACTCCCAGCTTCTGCTCCTTCCCTTTCCCCTTCATTGCCATTTATTTTCCCTTTCATTACTATCCATTTCCTCATTCATTACCCTCCATTTCCCCCTTCCCCACCCATTCATCGCCATCCCTCTCTCTTTCGGATGAGACGTCAAACCAAATCTGCCCACTCAGGTGGACATAAAACAACTCATCTCACTATTTTCCAAGAACAGCGGGAGAGTTCTGGCCAATAGTTAGCCCTGATCCGACATCACTAAAAACAGATTAGCTGGTCATTATCTCATTTTTGTTTGTGAGACACTGCTGTGCACAAATTGGCTGCTGTGTTTCCTGCATTATAACAGTGACTACACTTCAAAACGACTTCATTGGCTGTAAAGTACTTTGGGGTGTCCGGAGATTGTGAAAGACGCTATATAAACGCCAGTCTTCCTTTTTTTCCTGTCACTGTTATCCATACACCTCAGTTATGTGGCTAATGTACAACACCCTCTCTCCTCAGTGCCCTTCCTACAGCCAACAAGCAATTGTAGCCACTGTATAATAATGTTCCTGTAAGAATTCTTGCCTACAGCATACAGCAACCGGAATCCCTTCTATTAGCAGCAGGACTCCGGCAGGAGTGATGTTGAGAACACATAAGCCAATTCCACGCTGATTTTTGTCAGAAAACACTGACACACTGATTGGGCCCCCAAAATGGCATCATAAAACTGTAGAAATACTGCTCTCTTAGGACCCGCTGTTCCGGTGTGGCTTAACCCTTTCTTGCTGCTGTTGTCGATATGGTTTCTGAAAATGGTGTATAGTTGTGTACATTTTAAGGAAGGAGCTGTATCCCCATGAAAGACCAGTTAAATAGCTATGTGAGGAGTGATTGAGCAGGCTGACATCCATCTCACTGGTCTACATTGGTCAAGCAAATTGCATAGATTAGTTATCTATACTGGACCTTGTTTGGTGCATAAGATCGATGATTCTTCTGGGGTAGCTAATTATGATCCCATAGGATGTTAAAGTAGCTGGGGCTTATATCATTTTTAACTATTGAGAATAATGATATGATACCATATAATTAATGTTTTCTTTGTAGAAAGTAAAGCAACTCATTTGTTTTAAGATTTTTGCATCTTAGTACCAGAGATGAGCAAGCAGTAAAATGTATCGTACTGTTTCTGACCACTGTTCTTTGGTTCAGAATTTTGCCAATCACAGACAGGCATCCTACATATACACACACACAATATATATATGTTACCTTGTCCGTACTCTATGGAGCACAAGTGAAAAAAGAATGGCTTTCCACATACAAGTAGGATTACCTGCCTTGTAGAATAAATCCAGATCAAATTTCCAATGGGAAATTAATCACTCTGAATGCAAACTCATTCCAGCGGATAATATGGCACCGCTGCAGCAACACATTAGCCATTGGTGAGCTGAGAGTGCCATGGGGGTCAGGGGACTATCGGGCACCAGCTGCTATGGAGGGGCCATTTAACATAAAAAATCCTTGAGGCACATTGTTTGGTTTGAGGAACTGGCTGCTGAGGCACTAACTCAGCGCAGCCCTATTACAATGAGAAGGCCGCATTTTCGTTTTAAAAGTGGGCCTTCCCTTTAGCACCCAATGCCAACAGGCGCTGAGGACCTGGAGCGCTATTCAGCCACTCCAATCATATCATGGGGATTGGAACTCACTCGATTAAAAGCCAGGAGCTTAACGAGTCTCCCACACAGTTCGTGCACAGATTGCTAAAATAATAGATGATTCCTGAATACACTGCTGCCCTCCATTGATCGCATCAGCTGCCTTGTAGGCCTCAGGTTCCCAGGCCTAATAATATGGAGCCACAGTGCTTCTAGCACTTTGTATCTCATTACTGACACCACCAATTTTTTCTTTTTACTTTAATGGCATTATGACACCAAGACCGTGTTGCTTTATTCTTTCTTCCTATAAAACCATAGAAGTTTACAGCACAGGAGGCGACTTCAAATATCTACCTAATTTTCTCTTAAAAGCAACTGTCTCTACCTCAACCATTCCCTAAGGCAACGAGCAGATTCGCTTGGATGCTGCTTGGTACTAGGAAATACAAGTACTTGAAAATTGGGGCTGCTTTCGTTGGAACAGAGGATGCAACAGGGTGATTTACATATTATTTACAGCACAGAAACAGGCCATTCGACCCAACTGGTCCATGCCCGCGTTTTTGCTCCACACGGGTCTCTTCCCATCCTCCTTTATCTAACTCCAACAACATATCCTTCTATTCCTTTTTCCTTCATGTGTTTATCTAACTTTATCTTAAATGCATCTGTGCTATTCGCCTCAATTACTCCCTCTGGTAGCAAGTTCCACATTCTAACCACTCTCTAGGTAAAGAAGGTTATCCTGAATTCCCTATTGGATTTATTAGTGACTATCTTATAACTATGGCCCTAAAATCTAACTTGAGACTTACAACTAAAATTCTATGGTCAATCCTGGAAAAATTATTTTGAATATGTAAAAACTGTTCAGATTCACTGCTTTACTTCTTTTATCTAGCCTTTCAGTTGAAGTAACTGATAAGAGTGTTTAAAATTATGAAGGGACAGGACATCGTCTATAGAAACAAACTGTTTCCAGTGGTTCAGGGGTTGGAAAAATGGGACACAGGCAAGTTCAATGTAAGAGATTTATGACAGAAAGTAGGAGTAACTTTTTTTTTTACACAAAGGGTTGTGATTGGAACAAAGACCCTATGAACATTAAGGAATAGGGTAGGTAAGTGTTTTAAGTCAAGGGGATAGAGGGATATGGGAAAAGAGAAGGCACATGGAACTATGACTACTGCTTGTGTGGAAGATAAATACTAACACAGGCTGGTTGGCACGAAAACCTGTTTGTGCTGTAATTTCTACATAATTCTATGTAACATATACACTCCAGCAACTCTCTGGGTAAGGAAATTTCACCTAACTGCTCCCATCACTTGCTTAGTGATCATGTTAAATTGATAACACTCATCACTTACTCCCCAAACAAAGGAAATTGTATTTATCTATTCATTCTAACACTGCTCATAATTTTAAAAACCTCTGGTAAATCTCCTCTTAGCCTTTTCTGCTGCAGTGGAAATAATCCTAGTATCTCAAATCTCTCAATAGTTCCATATCACAGAATCACAGAAATCACAGAAACCTCACAGTACAGATAGAGGCCATTTCGGCCCATCAAGCCTGCACCGACACATATCCCACCCGATCCCCGTAACCCCTACACATATCCCACCCTATCCCCATAACCCCACGTATTTAATCCCCCTAACACTAAGGGTCAATTTTTATCATAGCCAATCAACCTAACCCCGCACATCTTTGGACTGTGGGAGGAAACCGGAGCACCCGGAGAAAACCCACGCAAACACGGGGAGAATGTGCAAACTCCACACAGACAGTCACCCGAGGCCGGATTCGAACCCGGGTCCCTGGCGCTGTGAGGCAACAGTGCTAACCACTATGCCACCGTGATCCCTGGCATCATCCTGGTGAATCTATGTTGTATGCTCTCTATGGCTTTATTGTCATCATATCTATAATGGGGCACCCAAAACTGCACACAGTACTCTAACTGTGGCCTAACCAATGTTTTGTGTAAATTCCTCATTACTTTACTCTTGTACTCTATTCCCATATTTATAATACACAAAATTCAATTGGCCTTTCTTATTTACCAGTATTCGCACTTTCAAGGAATTATGTATTTGAACCCCTAAATAGCTCTGTTCATCCACACCAACCAGCGGCTTACCATTAATTGTATACTCCTATTGCTTGTTATTTTTCTCAAAATGTATTACCGCATACATCTATGTTAAATTGCATGTGCCCACTGTATGCCCATTCTACTAAATTATCTATGTCTTCCCGTAAAGGTGTTTCTCTGTAGGCCAATCTGTCTGTTCCTTTCCGGAAAAGACAAGAACACACAATAGGCTGCCAAGTAATGATCATTTCAATGACATAGGATATACAGCACAGAAACAGGCCATTTGGCCCAACCAGACGATGCTGGCATTTATGCTCCACTCGAGCCTCCTCATCTAACTCCATCAGCATCACCTTCTATTCCATTCTCCCTCATATGCTTATCTAGCCTCCCCTTAAATTCATCTATACTATTCGCCTCAACTACTCCCTGTGGTAGAGTGTTCCACATTCTCACCACTCTGGGTAAAAAAGTTTCTTCTGAATTCCCTATCTGATTCCTTGGTGACTATCTTATATTGATGACCTCTAGTTGTGCTCTTCCCCACAAGTGGGAGCACTCTATCTCTTAGTCTACTCTATCAAAACCTTTCAGATTTTTAATTTTAAAGACCTCTATTAGGTCTCTCCTCAGCCTTCTCTTCTCAAAAGAAACGAGACACAGCCTGTTCATCCTTTCCTGATAGGTACAGCCTCGCAGTACTGGTATTATCCTTGTAAATCTTTTTTGAACCCTCTCCGGTGTCTCTGTACCCTTTTTATAACATGGCAACCAGAACTGTACACATTATTCCAAGTGTGGCCTAACCAACATTCGATACAAGCTTAACTTAACTTCTCTACCTTTCAATTCTTCTTCTCCTTAGGCAGTCCCTCGGAAACAAGGATGACTTGCTTCCACACTAAAAATGAGTTCTTAGGTGACTGATGAGTCCAATGTGGGACCTACAGTCTCTACAGGTGGGGCATGATATACCTATCAATTCATCCAATGAAAAGCGACGAGTTAAGAAAGTAACTATAGGTTTTTATTGGCTCAATAACAGAGCCCACCCTCGTGGGTGATCGGATCCAACAAGGAGGAATACCAGCCAGTCGACCACCTTTATACCTGGGCAGGTAGGTGGAGCCATGGGCGGAGTCAGCAGTGGTCAGCCCAGGTATAACAGCGTGACAAGAGGCGACCTCGTATAGTGATACAACAGTGTGAACAGTGATAACCATAGAGTAACGATATAACAGTGATAACTATAGTGTAACGATAGTGAACGACAAAAGTGGTTTACCACATTCACCCCTTGTTTAGATTTGAGTCCGGCGGGGTGATGTGTACTACCAGTTCTGGTATGTCAGTCTGTCCGGGGGCCTCGTAAGCCTTTCCGATCGTCGCAGCGGCGGTGTTGCATTCTCCGGTGGTGATGCTGGTGTCTGCGTGGTCGGCGAGGGCTTGTGGGGTTCCGGCATGCCGTCTACCTGAGCTGGAATCGGGGGGGGGGGGGTGGGGGGGGGTGAAGGTGGTGTCTCCGGAATGCCCGAGGGTGCAAGGTCTCGCAAGGAGACTGTGTCCTCCCGCCCGTCTGGGTATGCCACATAGGCGTACTGAGGGTTGGCGTGCAGGAGGTTCACCCTCTCGACCAGGGGGTCCGTTTTATGGGCCCTCACGTGCTTTCGCAGCAGGACGGGCCCCGGAGAGGTCAGCCAGGTTGGTAGTGTGGTTCCCGTAGTCGACTTCCTGGGGAAAACAAACATTCGTTCATGGGGGTGGCGTTAATGGCAGTGCAAAGTAGTGACCGGATGGAATGCAGCGCTGCCGGGAGGACTTCCTGCCAGCGGGAGGTTGGGAGGCCCTTAGACTTTAAGGCTAAGAGGACGGCCTTCCATACAGTCGCGTTCTCTCTTTCCACCTGGCCGTTCCCTCGAGGGTTGTAGCTGGTGGTCCTGCTTGCAATACCTCTTGCTAGTAGGAACTGGCGGAGTTCCTCGCTCATGAAGGAGGAGCCCCGGTCACTATGTATATAGTTTGGGAACCCGAACAAGGCGAAGAGGTCGTTCAGGCATTTAATGACCGTGGTACTGGTCATGTCTGGGCAGGGGAAGGCGAAGGGGAAACGGGAGTACTCATCAACAATGTTGAGGAAGTACACATTACGGTCAGAGGACGGGAGGGGCCCCTTAAAATCGATGCTCAAGCGCTCGAAGGGGCGGGTGGCCTTGATCAGGCTTGCTCTGTCCGGCCTAAAGAAATGCGGTTTGCACTCGGCACAGGTCTGGCAGTTCCTGGTCATGGTCCTGACCTCCTCGATGGAGTAGGGCAGGTTGCGGGCCTTAATGAAGTGGTAAAGTCTGGTGACTCCGGGGTGGCAGAGGTCGTTGTGGAGGGTCTGAAGTCTATCAATTTGCGCGTTGGCGCATGTAATTCGTGATAGAGCATCAGGGGGTTCGTTCAGCTTACCTGGCCGGTACAAGATATCATAATCATAGGTGGAGAGTTCGATTCTCCACCTCAAGATCTTGTCGTTCTTGATTTTACCCCTCAGCTTGTTATTAAACATAAAAGCGACCGAACGCTGGTCGGTGAGGAGGGTAAATCGTTTGCCTGCCAGGTAGTGCCTCCAGCGTCGTACAGCCTCCACAATCGCCTGGGCCTCCTTCTCGACCGACGAGTGTCGGATCTCAGGGCCCTGTAGGGTCCTTGAGAAGAAGGCCACCGGTCTCCCCTCCTGGTTAAGGGTAGCGGCTAGGGCGAAGTCGGATGCATCGCTCTCCACTTGGAAGGGGATGGACTCATCCACCGCATGCATTGTAGCCTTAGCAATGTCTCCCTTAATGAGGGAGAAGGCAGCGCACGCTTCCTCCTTAAGGGGGAAGGATGTGGACTTCATGAGGGGTCTGGCTTTGTCCGCATAATTGGGCACCCATTGGGCATAGTAGGCGAAGAGCCCCAGGGTTCTCTTCAGCGCCTTTGGGCAGTGGGGGAGGGGTAACTCCATGAGGGGGCGCATTCTTTCGGGGTCGGGGCCGATGAGTCCGTCCTCTACTACGCAGCCGAGGATGGCAAGGTGTGAGGTGTTAAACACACATTTCTCCTTATTGTAGGTGAGGTTCAGCCGTTGGGCCGTACAGAGGAATCTCTCCAGATTAACATCATGGTCCTGCCGGTCGCGGCCGCAGATGGTGACGTTATCTAGATAGGGGAACGTGGCGTGCAGCCCGTTCTGGTCAACCATCCGGTCCATCTCCCTTTGGAAGACCGAAACCCCGTTGGTGACGCCGAAGGGAACCCTAAGGAAGTGGCAGAGGCGGCCATTCGCCTCGAAGGCGGTATACTGGCGGTCCTCAGGGCGGATAGGGAGTTGGTGGTAGGCCGACTTAAGGTCGATGGTAGAGAATACTCGGTATTGTGCAATCTGATTGACCATATCGGATATGCGGGGAAGGGGGTATGCGTCCAGCTGGGTGTACCAGTTTATGGTCTGGCTGTAGTCGATGACCAGGCGGTTTTTATTGCCGGTCTTAACGACCACGACCTGGGCACGCCAGGGGCTGCTGCTCCCCTCGATGATGCCCTCCTTCAGGAGACGCTGCACCTCAGAGCTAATGAAGGCTCTGTCCCCGGCGCTGTACCGCCTGCTCTTGGTAGCGACGGGTTTGCAGTCGGGGGTGAGGTTAGCGAACAGGGAAGGTGGCGGGACCTTGAGGGTGGATAGGCCGCAGGTGTTACGCGGTGGGCGGTTTAAAGGCTGCTGGTTGTCGACTGTGAGTGGGGGGAGGGGTCCGCCGTATGCTAGAGTGACGCTTTGGAGGTGGGATTGGAAGTCCAGCCCTAGTAGGACGGCAGCGCAGAGCTGGGGGAGGACGAGGAGTTTAAAATTTTTATACTCCGTGCCCTTAACCGACAGGGTCACGACACAGTAGCCGCTGATGTCTGTGGCGTGGGACCTCGATGCCATCGAGATCCGGTTGCGCGTTGGCCGGACAGTGAGGGAGTAGTGGCTCACCGTGTCTGGGTGGATGAAACTCTCCGTGCTTCCGCTGTCGAACAGGCAGGTCGTGGCGCGGCCGTTTACTTTGATGTCCATCATGGACTTGGACAGGTGGTGCGGGCGGGCTTGGTCCAGTGTGACGGAGGCTAGTGTGTGGCTCAGCGAGCTGCCGTAGTCTGCGGGTGAGGCGGTGGTCGAGTCCGGAGGCGAGGTGGCGGTCGAGCGTGGAGGGTAAAATGGCGGCGCCCACGAGGTTGGACAAAATGGCGGAGAAGATGGCTGCCCCCACAACTCACGAGGCACTGCTGGTGTCGGTTGCCTGGATCAAAGATGGCCGCCCCCATGACTCACACGTGGGGATGCTGGCATCTGTGGCCTTGATGGAAGATGGCCGCCCCCACAACTCGCATGAGGCACTGCTGGCCTCTGTTGATCTCTGTTGGCCTCTGCAGGCCTTAGCAAAGTGGCCTTTCTTCAGGCAGCTTGAGCACGTCGCGTTTCTCGCTGGGCAGCGCGCCCTAGGATGTTTCGCCTGGCCGCAGAAGAAGCAGCCGGCGGCCCGATCGCGGGGGTCCGAAGTCGCAGCCGGTACCGGGGGTGGCGGTCCCGATCGGGTCCGGGACGCCGACGCAAAGGTAGGTCCCAGGGGCGGCGCTGCGAGGGGTATCGCGGTCGGGGTCGGTCCCGAGTCCCAGGGTCGCAGATTACTGTACCTGGAGTACGCCTCGAGGTCCCGATGGGCCACTTCTAGGGAGCGAGCGAGGGCTGCAGCTGTGTTCAGGTCAAGGTCCTTTGCTTCAAGAAGTCTTTGCCGTGCGTAGTCGGACCGCAGGCCTTTCACGAAGGCATCGCGGACATTATCTTCAGTATTTTCTGCCGCTGATACCGCTTTAAAGTCACAGTCCCTGCCGAGTTCTTGTAGCGCCCGTAAAAATTCATCTACCGACTCTCCTGGCTGTTGCGGGCGGGATCTTAGGAGGTGTCTGGCATACATGGAGTTTACCGGGCTCCGGTACTGTTGTTTCAGCAGGTTGATGGCGGCTTCGTATGTTTTAAGGTCCCGGATGAGTGCGAATACTTTAGGGCTCACTTGGGCGGTCAGAACTCTTAGCATGGATTTCTGAGGCACGCCGGATTCTCCCAGGTAGGATTCGAAACAGCTCAGTCAGTGTTCGAAGTCGAGGGCTGAGTTTGCTGCCTGTGGGTTTAGATCCAGGTACGGTGGTCGGAGGGCTCGCAGCCAGGCTGGCTGCTGTGGCTGTTGTAGCTGGGCGTCTGGCTGGTCGTTTGGCTGGTCGTTTGACTGGTCGTTTGACTGCTCAAGTGTCGACATTTTAAAATTTAGCCAATAAAATTGATATACCTATCAATTCATCCAATGAAAAGCGACGAGTTAAGAAAGTAACTATAGGTTTTTATTGGCTAAATAACAGAGCCCACCCTCGTGGGTGATCGGATCCAACAAGGAGGAATACCAGCCAGTCGACCACCTTTATACCTGGGCAGGTAGGTGGAGCCAAGGGCGGAGTCAGCAGTGGTCAGCCCAGGTATAACAGCGTGACAAGAGGCGACCTCGTATAGTGATACAACAGTGTGAACAGTGATAACCATAGAGTAACGATATAACAGTGATAACTATAGTGTAACGATAGTGAACGACAAAAGTGGTTTACCACAGGGCAGATGGTGGTTGAAGGGGCGGGTGGGTGGGGTGCTTGGGTTGAAGTGCGCTCCTTCCGCTGTTTGTGCTTGGCTTCGCTTGCTCCCGGCGAAGAGACTCAAGGTGTTTGGCGCCTTCCTGGATGCTTCTCCTCCACTTTGTGTGGTCTTGGGCCAGGGATGTTGCACTTTTTCAAGGAGGCTTTGGGGGTGTCCTTGAAGCGTTTCCTCTGCCTACCTGGGGCTCTCTTGCCATGTCAGAGCTCCGAGTGGAGCTCTTGCTTTGGGAGTCTCGTATCGGGCATGTGGATGATGTGGATGATGTGGCCCCTCCATCGGAGCAGATCGAGCATGATCAAAGCTTCGATGCTGGGGACGTTGGCGTGCCTATCCTACCAATGTATTTGCAGGATCTTGCGGAGGCAGTGTTGGTGGTACCGCTCCAGTGCTTTGAGGTGCCTGCTGTATATGGTCCATGTCTCTGAAGCATACAGGAGGGCGGGTATCACTACTGCTCGGTAGACCATAAGCTCGGTGCTGGGTTTGAGGTCCTGGTCTTCAAACACTCTCTTCCTCAGGCGACCGAAGGCTGCACTGGCACACTGAAGGCGGTGTTGGACTTGGTCATCGACGTCTGCCCTTGTTCACAGTGGACTCCCGAGGTATGGAAAGTGGTCCACGTTGTCCAAGGCCTTGTCATGGATTTTAATAATCAGGGAGCAGTACTGTGTGGCGGGAGCAGGTTGGTAGAGGACCTTTGTCTTATGGATGTTAAGTGTAAGGCCTATGCTCTCATACGCTTTGGTGAAGGTGTTGACGATGGTTTGGAGTTCGGCCTCAGAGTGTGCGCAGACGCAAGCGTCATCTGCATACTGTAATTCGATGACAGAGAATGGGACGACCTTGGATATGGACTGGAGGTGACGGAGATTGAACAGTTTTCCGTTTGTTCTGTAGATTAGCTCCACTCAAGCGGGGAGCTTACCGAGGGAGAGATGGAGCATTGAAGCCAGGAAGATCGAGAACAGCGTTGGTGCGATGACACAGCCTTGCTTGACCCCGGTCCGTACGTGAATTGGGTCAGTGGTGGATCTGTTGGGTCAGGATCACGGCTTGCTTGTCGTCATGAAACAGGCAGAGGATGATGACAAACTTTTGAGGGCAGCCGAATTTGAGGAGGACACTCCATAATCCCTCAGTTGACGGTGTCGAAAGCCTTTGAGAGGTCAAAGAAGGCCATGTACAGTGGTTGGTGCTGTTCCCTGCATTTCTCTTGTAGTTGACACACGGTAGCCCCAAAACAGCAGCGGCAACAGAAGCAATGCCGCAGGAAAATCAACGCTGGAGCACTCAAAGACCCTGCTAAGAAAGCCCTATTCAGCCTGTGCCTCACAACCAACCTGACTCCTCTCAGTGATTCAGAGACACAGAGTGCCCACAGCACCTGGTCTGCACTCAAGGCCTTCATATTCAGCACCTGTGAAGAGACACTCGGTCACTTGACCAGGAAACACCAAGACTGGTTCAACGAGAACGACCAGGAGATCCAGGAGCTAATAAGCCGCAAGCGCAAGGCATTCCTGATCTGGAAACACAACAGAACTTGAGAGCAAGAAAGCAGCTCTACAGACGTCTGAAGGCCAAGGTCAAACAAAAAACATGCGACCTAAAGAACAGAAGGTGGGTGGAGAAAGCGCAGGAGATCCAGCAGCTAGCCGACAGCCACGACGTGCGTGGATTCAAGACCACCTACGGACCAAGCACCCAAGGTCCTACCCAACTGCGGGCCAAGAACGGAGAGGTACTCATCAAGGACAGAGAGGCAGTCAGTGCCCGCTGGATGGAGCACTTCGAAGGTCACCTTAACCACGACTCTGTCTTCGACGAGAGTGTCCTCAACTCCATCCCGCAGCATGCTACCCGCCACCACACCTCAGCACAACCCCAGCCCGGCATGAGGTTGAAAAGGCCATCCGACAACTGAAGAACAACAAGGCCTCAGGAGCAGATGGAACCCCCGCCAAGGCGCTAAAACGTGGTGGAGAAGCACTATTGGCGCGAATACATGAACTCATTTATCTTATTTGGAAGGAGGAGAGCATGCCAGGGGATCTCAGACGCCGTAATCGTGACCATCTTCAAGAAAGGTGACAAGTCCGATTGCGGTAACTAGAGGAGTCTCCCTGCTGTCTACCACAGGGAAAGTCATCGCAAGAATCCTCCTCAATCGCCTTCTCCCAGTGGCTGAAGAGGTCCTCCCAGAGTTGCAATGCGGATTCTGCCCACTAAGGGGCACAATGGACATGATCTTCACCACACGTCAAATTTTCAATTCTATCCCTCTAGAAATGGACGTGTCTATTCAAAGCAACACCAAAGTTCTGATTAGTTCCCTTGGAGGATAAGACACACCCAGCAGTTTCTCTGGAATGTGTAATTAGATCCTCCCTGCCGACGTAATCAATTACTTTGCAGAGTGTAATTCGAGCCATCCTGACTGCCAACTCCAGACAGAACAGAGCTCACTTAGAACAGGCAGGGCTCACCCTTGTGGGTTAAGATCTTCTCCCACCCCCGCTGCCCCCAACCCAACCGAGTTCCTGACCATCTCCCCCGCTGCCCCAAGTTTCTGACCTCCCTCCCCCCATCATCCCTAGGTTCCTGACTTTCTCCCCCCAACAAGTTCATGACCTTCCCCCACCCCACCCGCCACCATAGATGAGGCATTATGCGTGGGTCATGGATTGTTAACAGGTTTATTGGGTATGAAGTGAATAGTGATAGCTTTGAGAAATCAACCAGGTCTAGGGGAAGGAGAGGGAGAATGTGGTGCGGGTGTAAAGGGGGTGGGGTTGTAAGAATGTGATCCGTTTTACCATCTAGATCCCGTGCTCTTTACCCCTACCCCGTGTTCCTGACCTCCTCTCTTCTCCCCTCCTCCCTCTCCCCAGCCCCCTCTGAAGGCCGCAAAAATGTTTCTGTAGATAATAACAGCGATATTCTGGGCAAAAATCCTGGAGGCTCCGTTAGTAAAGTCATTGATTTTCGAAAGATAACCCAAAAGCCCTAGTAGCAGGCTCAGGCTCAAGCAGCAGGCAAGGCAGGCAGCAACGGCAGTAGCTCCAGGCTCAGCAGGCCCCATTTCCGGCTTCCTCATATATCGTACTGCGCATGCGCGACCGGATCGTACTGCACATGCACAGTACCAAACAGGCGCGCATGCGCAGAGGGAGCCAAAAAACACCGTGCAAATAATCACTCCCTCTAGAAATAAACCCTCGTGTTTGTTTCCTTTTAATGGCCTTATTAACCTGTGTCGTTACATTTAGTGATTTGTGTACTTGTTCTCCCAGATCCCTTTGTGCCTCTACCCCATTTAGATTCCAAGTAATGTGACCTCCTCATTTTTCTTACCAAATGTAATAACTCACACTTATCTAGGCTGAAATTTGCCAATTGTATGCCCATTCTGCAAGTTTATTAATGTCTTCTTGTAATTTGTTGCAGTTCTCCTCAGTATTGACTACACCCCCCTCAAATTTGGCGTCGTCCGCAAATTTAGAAATTGCGTTTTTGATTCCAAAGTCAAGCAGGAAAAAAAACAGCCATCTCCTCTTCACTGCAGCACCATCACCACATCGCTCACCATTAACACTGTAGGAATCACCACTGATCAGATACCGAACTGGACCAGCTATATCAACAACATGGTTGCAAGAGCAGGAGAGAGTCTAGGAAGTCAGACAACTGGCTCATCTCCTTACCCCTCAAAGTCTCTCCACCATCTACATGGCTCAAGTCAGGAGTGTGATGGAATATTCACCACTCGCATGGACGGGTGCAGCTGCAACAACACTCAGGAATCGCAACACCATCAAGGACAGAGCAGTTTGCTTGCCTCAGGACTCCTGCCACTGAACTCAATTTCCATATCCTCTACCACCGCTTCACATTGGCTGCAGTATGTTACAATCTACAAGATGCATTGCATCAACTCGCCAAAGCCTACTTCCAACAGCACCCTCCTTTGTGACCTCTACCAAGAAGGACAAACGCAGTAATATTATGGAAACACCATCATCTCAAAGTTTCCCTCCAAGGCACACATACTCCTGACGTGAACATATATTGCTGTTTCTTCAATATCACTTGGTCATTATTCTGGAATTCCCTACCCAACACCAGAAAGGCTGCAGTGGTTCAAGGAGACGACCCACCACCACCTTCTGAGGGCAACTAGGGATGGACAATAAATATGGCCTTGCCAGCATTGATCACATCACAAAAACAAATACTTTAAAAAAAAACGTAAGCATGCTTTTATTCACTTTTTGAATAAAGGATCCTCAACATCAGACAACTTTTTTCCCCAATGTAAATTCCTGTGTCCACATTTATAATGGAATCTGTAGTGTATGTGCCTTTAAGAGCCCCATGTGTACTGTAATGCCGGTAATGGCCACTCGGGCTATATAAGCCTGTATATTGTGTTGTATCAGTTAGTTCCCCTCCAGACTTTGTTTAGTAAACACCTATGAAACCAACTCCTGTCTTCAGTGTCTCAACACACAGACACAACAGTGGCGACGAATTGGAAACGGACTTACCTGCAATTCGGCAGCACCTCAAGGACATCGATTCCTCTGGCGTCCAAAGTTGAAGAAAAATCAAGAAAAAGAAAAAGCTGTGGTTTCACCAGCTAGCCAAGCTGGTGGCAGGTACTGCAATAATCCTTCCTGGGCGTCGGGCTGGGGCTCCAGCGGCTGGCTCTACAGCTGGGCCAAGCAGCAAAAGCGGAGGCAAGCAGTAACAGACGGGGAGGGAGCACTCGGGAGACGGCCGGCACTGCAAGCAGGTCGGCATTCAGACCTAGAGAGAGAGTCCGGCGGGAACGAGTCTCCAACTGTAAATAAATAAATTAAAAGAACGGAAACCGCGGGAAACAGCGTCGTCGTCGGCAGCAGCGGCGGGGAAGCGCGATATCTTTTCTGCAGAAAAGAAAGAAAAGCGCGGGAAGCGCCATTTTATTTCTAGGATGCCTATGTCTGGCAATATTGATGCTTTTGATAACGAGATAGAGGATTGGACCACATATGTGGAAAGAGTGGAGGTATATTGCACCGCAAATGGAATAGAAGATGAAAAAAAAGCTTCAGTACTGCTAAATCTAATGGGCGCAAAGACATACGGGCTGTTACGAAATTTAATCACTCCAGCCAAACCAAAGGACAAGAATTTTAAAGAAATTGTTGATACCCTACAGGAGCACTTAAACCCAACACCGCTGCTGATAGCGGAACGATTCAAATTCTTCAAGAGAAATCAACACAAGAATGAAAGTAACGCTGATTACCTCACCGAATTAAGAAAGCTATCAAAACACTGCCAATTTGGGGCAGGACTAGCAGATTATCTTCGAGACAAATTTGTCTGCGGTCTCTTAAGTGAAGGAACACAGAAAAGGCTGCTTTCTGAAAAAGATTTAACACTGGACAAGGCTTTCAGTATGGCTGTATCATACGAAGCAGCTGCAAGAGGAGCTGCAGAGATACAACAAAAGACACAGGACTTCGGCACCCATGAAATGACACAGGGTTTCGAGAGATGTTATCGCTGCGGCAGATCCACCCATGACCGAAGGGACTGCTGGTTCAAGGACAAAGCATGCAGGCAATGCGGAAAGATTGGACACATTGCACGGGTATGCTGATCTGGACAAAAAAAATTCACAGACAGGAAAAAAAAAATCAATAAAGAAAAGTACAGAAAGGTACAAATGATGATAGACAATAGCTCCGAAGACCAGAAGAGCGATAGCGACTCCGAAAACAAGAGACTAAGCTGTCTCAAATTACATAATGTAATTGCCAAAGATGATTACCAGACCATTTGGGTTACCCTCACGATAGCAGGGTCCCCAGTTAAAATGGAGCTAGATACAGGATCAGCTCTGACCGTCATAAATCGACGGGATTACGAGCGGCTATTTCCGCATATACCTTTAAAAGACACATCCATTATCTTGAAAACATATACGGGGCAGAAAGTATACCCCAAAGGAAAAATAAGGGTGCCTGTTGTATACAACAGCAAGGAAATACAAAAGTTGTATTTATACATTCTACAAGATGGTGGTCCACCGCTGTTGGGACGTGAATGGATCAGGAAAATACGTTTAGACTGGCACTCCATTCAGGCACTGACGGTGACCAGTAAGAAAAAAAACGATGATGACGTCATACCTGAACGATTAAAAGACATCTTGGCCAACGCCAAAGAAGTGTTTCAAGAGAAACTAGGAACATTGAAAGGCATCACCGCCTCAATAAAAGTGGAAGATGCAGCAATTCCCAAATTTTTTAAGGCAAGACCGGTGCCATACGCAATTCGTCCAGCAGTCGAGGCAGAGCTGGAGAATTTGGAAAAGGCAGGCGTATTATCCAAAATAGATTGGAGCGAGTGGGCAACACCCATCGTTCCAGTCATGAAGAAAGCATTGAATAATGATAAATCTGAAGAACAGAGAAAAATTCGTATCTGTGGAGACTTCAAGGTGACTGTAAACCCGGTCCTTCACACGGTACAGTATCCTCTTCCGAGGATAGAAGATATTTTCGCCTCACTATCCGGAGGGAAACGTTTCACCAAAATTGACTTGGCACAGGCATATCTACAGATGGAGGTTGAAGAGGCCTCTAAAAAATATCTCACGATAAATACACACAAAGGTCTGTACCAGTACAATCGACTGGTTTTCGGAGTAGCATCCGCTCCAGCTATCTGGCAAAGAGCTATGGAGCAAGTCCTCCAAGGGATTCCGGGGACTCAATGCTACCTAGACGACATCCTTGTAACAGGAGAAAACGACAACGAGCACCGTGCCAATTTGGAGCAGGTGCTCACTAGGCTGAGAGAACGGGGCCTACGAGCAAATCGCCCCAAGTGCGAATTTTTTCCAAAATCAAATATCATATTGTGGCCACATAATTAATAAGGAAGGGTTGCATAAGTCACCTGAAAAAATTGAAGCAGTCATAAAAGCCCCAGCACCTGAAAATGTTTCACAATTAAGGTCGTTCCTGGGATTAATAAATTACTATCATAAATTTTTACCGAACTTATCAACTCTTCTACACCCTCTTAATGAACTGCTCCAAACAGGATTAATTTGGAAATGGAGCGAAGACTGTAAACGTGCCTTCCATAAATGCAAAGACTTAATCATGTCCAAAGAAGTTTTGGCTCATTACAACCCATCACTGCCAATCAGACTGGCGTGCGATGCATCCCCTTACGGCGTAGGGGCAGTATTATCGCATAAATTCCCTGATGGCTCGGAACGGCCGATAGCTTTTGCGTCACACTCATTGAACTCAGCTGAGCGTAACTATGCCCAAATCGACAGGGAAGCACTCAGCCTGGTATGGGGAGTGAAGAAATTCAACCATTACCTACACGGACAAAAATTTACCTTGTTGACTGACCATCAACACCTCATCTCCATATTCAACCCTAAAAAGTGTGTTCCCATTATGACAGCGCAAAGGCTACAGAGGTGGTCCCTTTTTCTAGGGGCACACCAATACAACATAGAATACAAAGGATCAAAACAGCATGGGAATGCTGACGGGTTATCGCGCCTACCGTTGCCAATGGTAGAAGAAGCACCTACCGTAGACCCAGTGGAGATTTTCCACTCTACCATAGTCGAATGTCTACCAGTAACAAATTCTGCCATTGAAAGGGAAACTAGAAATGACCCGACTCTCTCACGAGTCTACGATTTAACAGTGAAGGGATGGCCAGCACATGGCGAACCACTGTTGCCAGCATTCTCGCAAAGAAGAGAACAGTTGTCAGTGTGCCGAGGAACCTTGATGTGTGGATCCAGAGTGGTGATTCCACCCAAACTCCAGGATAAAGTTCTAAAGGAGCTTCACGAGGGGCATCTGGGTGGAGTGAAAATGAAGAACCTAGCCAGGGCGTTTGTATGGTGGCCAGGTATCGATGGAGACATCGAAGAAATGACCAAGGGCTGCCTAGGATGCCAGAAGGTTCAAAACGCTCCACCCCAAGCCCCTCTACATCCATGGGAGTGGCCCTCATCTCCCTGGCAAAGGGTACACATCGACTTTGCTGGTCCATTTATGGACTCAATGTTCTTAATCGCGGTTGATGCACACTCCAAGTGGCCGGAGGTAATAAAGATGTCCTCCACCACCACGGAAAAAACCATCACAGTATTAAGGACCATATTTGCCAGGAATGGGCTGCCGGAACAGATCTGTTCTGATAATGGACCGCAATTTGTGTCCGAAGAATTCAGGAAGTTCTTAAAAACCAATGGGGTTAAGCACTACACGTCCGCCCTATACCATCCCGCCACCAATGGATTGGCTGAAAGGTTTGTCCAGACCTTCAAGAAGGCCATAAAGGCCATGGGTAATGAAGACATAAAACTTCAGCACAAGGTGGATAACTTCTTGTTCGCATACAGGAATGCAACACATATGGTTACAAACCAAACTCCCGCCATGATGTTCTTCAATAGAAGCCTAAGATGCCGGCTGGATTTGATCAAGCCCAACATCAGAAGGGACGTGGAGAACCGGCAATTTCAAGGCATGAATGAAAGGCCAACTAGAACCTTCCAGATAGGTCAACAAGTTTTGGCCCGGGACTACCGTACCGAGAAATGGTAGCCTGGAACTATCTGCACACGACTAGGACCACTGATGTATACCGTGGACATCGGAGAAAGCATAATAAGGCGCCATGCTGACCAAATCATAGAGTCATCCGAAAAGGGACAACCTACACCACAACTCTATACGCCTAACGATGAAGTAGAGATACCCATATCTACCTCCGATCCAGTGATACTGGAACCCGATGAACCCGACACTGGCATTCGAGCCGAATCAGCCTTGCCAAAAGAACCTACTACACCACCAGAAACTACTACACCACCGAGGCATTATCTGGACCGAGTCAGGAAGCCTCCAGAGAGACTGACTTATAATTAATTAACTGCAGCAATGTGTAGATTATTTTTCTTGTAACATGTAATTAATAATTACTTAAAATATTATGTACTGGTTGGCTAAAAGGGGAGGAATTGTAGTGTATGTGCCTTTAAGAGCCCCATGTGTACTGTAATGCTGGTAATGGCCACTCGGGCTATATAAGCCTGTATATTGTGTTGTATCAGTTAGTTCCCCTCCAGACTTTGTTTAGTAAACACCTATGAAACCAACTCCTGTCTTCAGTGTCTCTATCAACACACAGACACAACAGAATCTGCTTATGTAATCTTGTCATGCTATAATTACACCCTTCCCCTGGTGAAGATGCTGCACTGACAGTAGTGTACATTTACAGCATGGCATGTCTACATAGGCAATTTCCATTACTATTGAACATCGGAACTGATAATAATATAAATATAAATGTAAGGACTGCATGTGCAACTTTAAAACGGGGTTCAATTACGCCTGCACGCCTTGGTCCAATTATCCCCCAACCTCTAATGCTGCTTCACGTAAAGACTATACCTGGTCTTCTATCCCCAGGTGCAATGCCACAGAAGATTGACTAATAATTATTATTTTTATATGACTAGGGTTCCGATGTAAGGATCCTTTATTCAAAAAGTGAGTTGGACATCAGGATGGTAATCTTGCTATCTTCATCTTGCACTGAGGCCTAGAAATTAGATTGTGCCAAAATTGGGGTGTGATCCCGGAGTAGCACATGCTACATGTGCCTAATGAGCCCGGTGGCAGGACTATCAAGCTGCAGGCACTATTAACAGCCCCAGAGGTAACTCGTCGATCGTGCAGGTGGGAATGCTAGACCAACAGGCTCAGATGCCGGCCGAGGGCCACAGGGCAGTCTTTGTGGGATGGGGAGGAGGAGGGCGGGGGAGGGGGAGGCAAGCGGGATGAAGGCGAGCAATGGACGGCAGCGGTCTGCCTGGCTCCACAATAAGGTAAGCTAATAACGTGAAACTTACCTTTTTGGTGGCAGCCTCTAGCGGTTCCTACAAGGACTGCTGGTTTGGCTGCTGTGCGCTTGAAGAAATTGACCGCAGCAAGCACAGCAGCCGCCAATTTGGAAAAGGGGCTTGAAATAGGTTTTAGGTCCATTGCATATGCAAATTGGGGGCCTAATGGCAGTTTCAGGCACACCCCCTGGACACCTACTGAGTAGGTCTAACTAATATGGCGGGTAGCACATTTGCGGCACGGAATGAGACACGCATGCTGCCCTTCATATTGGACTCTCAGGAGCTCGTTTTACAGGGTCCAGCGTGATCCAATTTCTAAGCAGGGTATCCATTTATTCTGCATAATGTAATGCAGGAATCTGACCCAGCAGTATTAACTTGGAGGTGGCTCTCTGTCTAGATTAAGCACCTTAAACCACAACAAATGTATCAACTTAAAAATAATCCTCGGAAAACAAATCAATGTTTTGGTAAAAGTATGACGAGTGCTCCAAGTAGCCCTTAAAATTGCTCCAAGACATAGCTGCAAACCGTGAAGAGTTTCCTCCCTTTTTGAGGTGCTGGGGAATGTGAATTTTTATGCTCATTGGGGCACAAGATGTTATCGGGGGGAATTAATTAAGTCACAAGTTGAGCCACCCAGTATCAGCATCAAGCAGGAGAGCAATAGCACAGAAAGCTAAAGCTCCTGGTACTCCGTCCCAATACAGGAAACTTTGTGCTATCCGGCACCGACGGGACCGAGCTGTTGCCATCCCATCAAAACTGCCGGACAAACCAGCGCTAATGTTGAAACATACGGAGATTTTGAGCTCCGTATCTGGCAACAAACCCTGTTGCAGCTTCTAAACAGTCGGCCGTACCTTGCAAGCGTCTCTGTAGCTTAGCAACAGCTTCAGCGAGACCTTGCAGAGCCTGACTGGTGAAAAAAAAGCAACGAAAAAGCTCCTGATTTTTGCCGGTGGCTCGAGCATTCCAGACAGTTAACCTCCGGATAAACCAAAGTTTCCTGTAACATGCTTTCACCTCATCTGCACAGCAGCACCTGGTGTGACATTTCCTACACCAGCCATTTTGGTTAGACTGCCAATTAGTGCCAAATTATGTTATTTTCTGTGCTATTCCATGTTAGATCTGGACTCAGAATATCCAAGTACAATGGCCTTTAGCATCATTGAAGCTTCTAATTATTTCTCTTTGGTATGTACTTTATCTTATATATTTCATATTAGTTTTAAACATTTTCAATTTTTCTTTGCCTGAACGTTTCAACAGTTTCTTTTAGTTGACCCCTCATGCTATTGAAGTTTGCTTTTGAAATTCCTGGCAACAATTGATAGGTATTTTCAAATTTTATCATACTATGGATACTTGTCCGAAGAGATTCCATTACTTCAAAATTGTGGTCGTCATCCTGAGTAGTTGCAAGGAGCAAGTCTGACTCTGACTTCCCCTTAGTTGGGTCCATGTTATCCTTGAGGATTGGCACTAACGGTGTGATTGTGCTCATCAGTCACTATGAGCTTTTCCAGTACTTGAATCCAGTGTTCCAAACATCAAAGAATTAAGCAGAAGAAACACTTTCCACTGAGATTATAATGGCATTCGATCACACGGTAAAACAGTCAAGAGTTGCTTTTCTCCTGCAGCAGGGAAAAGAACTGACATGTCAGCTGAGGAAATGTGACTTTACTCAATTCAGGAAAGGATGTTAAATGGGCACTGCCTTAGCATCAGGATGTCAATGGCAAAAATGTCTTAAAGGGACCACAACCATTCTGATCCACCAGTGGTCATGAATGCTAAAAGAGAAACGATTTTTATTTCTAGACACATGTATATTGATCCTATGCACGATAAGTTCACAAAGCACCATGTATTCACAGATTTTTTTAAAAATTAATCCTACTTGGAAATTGGAAACCTGCAAACACTTGCAACTGTAGTATACATGTCCCTGATTAGGACAAAAGCAAATCTCTATGGCTGGAAAGGAATTTTGGCCTTCATAGCTTGCTATATGCTTTTAGAAACTCAGTGATGTTATCCTCATTATTTCAGGTGCAGTACTTAGCTACTACGCTTGTATTTCACCATACTTCGTATGACCAGCTAAATAATGCAAGTTAGTTTTCAGAGGTAATGATAAACATAGAAACATAGAAGCTAGTAGGCGGCCATTCGGCCCCTCGAGCCTGCTCCGCCATTCAATGCGATCATGGCTGATCATCCAAATTCAGTACCCTGTCCCTGCTTTCTTCCCAAATCCCTTGATCCCTTTAGCCTTAAGAAATATATCCAACTCCTTCTTGAATATATTTAATGAATTGGCCTCTACTGCCTTCTGTGGTAGAGAATTCCACAGGTTCACCACTCTCTGGGTGAAGAAATTCCTCCTCATTTCTGTCCTAAATGGCCTACCCCTTATCTTTAGACTGTGACCCCTGGTTCTGGACTCCCCGACCATCGGGAACATCCTTCCTGCATCTAGTCTGTCTAGTCCTGTTAGAATTTTATAAGTTTCAATGAGATCCCCTCTCATTGTTCTAAACTCCAGCGAGTACAAGCCCAATCGACCCAATCTCTCCTCATACATCATTCCTGCCATCCCAGGTATCACCCTGGTGAATCTTCGCTGCACTCCTTCCATGGCAAGAATATCCTTCCTCTGATAAGGCGACCAAAACTGCACACAATACTCAAGATGTGGTCTCACCAAGGCCCTGTACAACTGCAGCAAGACATCCTTGTTCCTGTACTCAAACCCACTCGCTACGAAGGCCAACATACCATTTGCCTTCTTAACCGCCTGCTGCAGATTAAGTTGCAATTTCAAAGCTGTAAGTAATCCTTGCCTCATCGTAAAGCACATGTGTTGCTGCTTCCTTGCTTCCAAGAAAGAAAACATTAAGAGAGAGTAAGATACCATTACATGATCGGCCATGTGTATACACTAGCCAAGCGTGCAGGTTTTGTCAACAGGAGGCTGCTGCAATTGAAAAGATCGCTAATCTTTTTGAACAATGCAATAACTGCCCCAAAATGGCCCATTGGACACAGAGGTCTGCCAAGAAAGGATTCTACTGCATAATTGTATTTTATTTTAAAACTATTGTCTGACTTCAAGTCTTTTTAAGAAACAAATCTAGAATAAATGTTGTAATGCTGATCGATCAATAAGGGAGAGCATTCTTACAACTATGTAGCAATAACTTACCTATTATCAGTAGTCTGTTTAAGTGCACCACCCCTCAAATTGCACAGGGAACAATCCTGCAGAAAATGGGAAAAACATTTAAGTAATTTATTTTGTCAACCCTTTCCCACACATATAAATGTCAATTACAAAAATGTCAGTGGCTATAATTTTACTTCTACAAATCTTAAAGAACTTTAATATCACAAATTATGAAGTTGTCACTATATCTATATATACTTATTATTGCAGTCTTATTACACTGACAAATTTAAAGGTGATATAAAACACACCAGGTAGCAAACATTTAAGTTTGTACATAAGACCAATCAAAGCATTCCTCAGTTGTGAAATGCACATTACGTACAGATCACATTCCACTGAAGATTACTCTAACTTAAACAGTAGAAAGTCAGAATACTACAACACCATAAAGCAACATCAGAAATTCTCAGGTGGAGATAGAGAATTTTTCAGAATCTGAAAAAGATTCCTGGAATAACCTCCAATGAATTGAGAAAATGGAATATACTTTGTCTACTTGCAAAGTTCTGCATCACACTTGCAATTGATTAGCTCAATTTTGATATTAAAACAAACAGCAACAAATTGAAAGGGTAGAGTATGTACCAATTGGAAACGGGCAAAAGTGAGTACATAAATGTCCAAAGAGACACAGCTAAAGACATCTGAAAATAACTAAGCAACAATAAGCAAACAGCAGATGCCACCAATAAAAAAAGGAAATGGGGTACCAATATCATGAGTGAAAATATTTTTTGGAAGTCATTTGAGTCATCATCTTGGATTCTCACTGAGGCAAAAAATTGCATTAATGAGGTTTGTAACACTGACAAAATTTGAAAGAAAGTATTTAAGCTTACCTGTACAATAGCATTTATTGCATTAGAAATGGCTGTAATAATGTTTTCCGTCAGAACCTGTGCCTATGTTAGAAACGTTTCATGTGGCTCCCCAGACCTAGCGCTGTCAGCTGAAGAGATTCAACAAGGTAGCAGGCTGCAATTCCCAGCGTGCATCGATGCTTATAATTTTTATAATTTACAGTAAAGCTGGCCATTAATCGAGGATGACATGGCCTGGCATTTGTAAACCCTTCCCTTCCAACCCTATTCCTCAATGGACAATTAAAGTGGGACAAATACTCCTAGGGAAACCACTCTTTGCTATAGTGAAAGTAACTGGATTTTTTTTATTTGTGCAAGATTTCAAAAAACAAATAAATCATGAACTGCAACTTTTTCCTGAGGCAACTTTGAAAACAAAAATGATCTCTAGTATTTATTAGCAGATCTCCTACAACTACAGCAAGTACAGTAAAACCGTCTGACAGTATGCAGCTGAGGAATAAGCAGTCAAATGGGGAAGGACTCGGACAGGAACTCAGGGAAAGTGTAACTGGTTACCATAACTGCATCTCTTACTTATTATCGAAGAACTCAAAAAATCCAGGAAAACAAAATTATTCTTATAAACATTAGCGAATTCAGAAAAGTCTGTAGGACTATCCAATTTTGAAGTTCTGAATTTAAATAGGTTGGCCTGGAGTATCCGTTCGGTTGCACTGTTTGTTGATGCAATTTGCCCAAAATCTGCGAAACCAGTGCAAAAGGTCATGGAATTTTAAGCGCAAATTACTTTCCGTACAAATCAAATTTCCATGATCATTTGCGCTAGTTTTGAAAACATCACGCTAGAAGCCGGCCCCGCTCACAAAACTGGCCATGTTCCCAGATTGGATTAATCACCATTGCAAGTGTCCGCTAATTGCGCTCATTTGCAGACCTTCGAGGAGGCTCTAAAAATTAAGCCGTTTGTTTTTTTAGGTGCAAGGACACTAATAGAAATGTTTTAATAGCTTTTGAATATAATTTTTTTCATTTACTAAGAAACTGACTACTGTACACCAATATAACTAAGAAATGATTCTGTATAGGTTTTTCAAAGTCATTTTCAATTATTTAAAATCAGGTTACTTACAGGTGGTGGATTGACACTCTGATTAAAGTGCTTATTTTTGTGATAAACCCATTTTCAGCTATATTCATCAAACTGCACCAGGTTAACACACTTAAAAAAAATCAAGGAATATCTTTCTAAAGTTTTTTTTAAAATTACGGTCTAAAACACTGCCCTATCATGCTGGTTCTTGGAAGATTCAGAGATATGCAAATGAGTTTGAGTGTAAACTCAAGAAAAATAACACTTCTGAAAACTAGCACAATTTTGGGCGCAAATTGCACATGGATTGTCGATTACATCCAAAGCGGAAACTCTACCCAGTTGTGTTAAGCAATACCTTTTGGTAACACGAAGCACTGCTGAAGAGATATTTGATAACGAAGGAAAGATGCAAATCAGTTTAATCTTTTCTTAAGAGTTATGTATTTCTTGCCCTTTGATATGAAGACCCATACCCTAAACAAATCTATCTATCTATATATATAAAAAGCAGTTGGTTTGTCTGTCTGTGTGTCCGCTATACACTCAAAAGTTATAGAGCGTACCTACACATATGTTATATCAAAAGAAAGGTTATGATCAGGGGAGTGTCATAGGCATATTTACTTTTTGGTCAGACAAAAATTGTTCCGACAGCATACAAAAAACGTTCAAAAATCCGCTCATTAGCGGTTGACCAATCCTATCGCTCATTAGCGTTGAGTGACGTGATGGTTGACCAATTGGGGGGCGTTTCATGGCGTTTGTGGGCGGGGCCTAATCCTTCAAACTGCCGAGCGGGAGCGGAGCTGAGGTGGGTGGCGGCCATTAAAGACCAGCTGGGCCTGAAGCGCTGGCAGCCGCCCTTCTTCACCCGCAAAATCTCCTTCCGGCTCTCACCTTTTAGCGGGGGAGAGGCTGCTTTAAATTAGATCGTTCACTCAGTCACGTCTCTCTTCATCTCTTATGTTTTTCTTCTCTCTGGCCGGCTGCGCGGGAAAACAGAACCACGCGGCCCGAGAGACAGCAAGCAGGGGAGCAGTGGCGAGGGCTCCGGCTCAGCAGATCGGACGCTCATCAGGGGTCGGCCCGGAACACATCGACCGGAGGAGCGGCGGCTCTCTCTCTCCTTCCCCACCCTCTCTCTCTCTCCCGCCGACCTCACAAAATGGCGGCCGCCCTTCTTCACCCGCCGGGCTCTCGGACACGGGAGTCCGGAGCGAAAGGCCTTCGACTGCCGCCCGGCCAAACGGGTCCAAAGGCCCGCCTGGTTGAACATGGGGAACCCCGGGCTCGCTTTCTGAGCGATGGGCACCCGGCTTCCCGGTGTCGGACTGACTCAGTTCTGGTACCGAGGTGAGTCGGAGGGAGAGGGAGGGGCAGGGGGGCAGGGAGAGGGGGGGGCAGGGAGAGGGCGGGGGGGCAGGGAGAGGGCGGGGGGCAGGGAGAGGGCAGGGAGAGGGAGAGGGGCAGGGAGAGGGAGAGGGGCAGGGAGAGGGAAAGTGTGAAGGGGTGGGAGAAGGAGGGAGAGCTCGTCTTCTTCCTTCCTTCGGCCGCCGCAATTCAAACTTCCCACCGACCTCACAAAATGGCGGACCCCCTTCTTCACCCGGTGTCTTCCTCTCTTCTCTATCTCCTTCCTTCGCTCTCTGTCTCTCCTTCCCTCTCTCTCTGTCTCCTTCCCCTCTCTCTCCGTCTCCTTCCCTCTCTCTCCTTCTCCCTCTCTCCTTCCCTCTCTCTCCTTATCTCTATCTCTCTCTGCTCTCTCTCTCCTCTCTCTCTCCTTCTCTCTCCTCTCTCTCCCCTCCTTCTCTCTTTCTTCTCTCTCTCTCCTCTCGCTCTCCCCTCCCTCTCTCTTCTTCTTCTCCTCTCTCTCCTTCCTCTCTCTCTCCTCTCCTCGCTCTCTCCCCTTCTCTCTCTCTCCTTCTCTCGCTCTCCTTCTCGCCCCCCCTCCTGCTCGCGCTCCCTCTCCTTCCCTCGCCCGCGCGCTCTCTCTCCTTCCCTCGCCCGCGCGCTCCCTCCTTCCCTCGCCCGCGCGCTCCCTCTCCTTCCCCTCGCCCGTAGCGCTCCCTCTCCTTCCCTCGCCCGCGCGCTCCCTCTCCTTCCCTCGCCCTCCCTCTCCTTCCCTCGCGCGCTGTGCTCTCCTTCCCCCGCGCGCTCGCTCTCCTTCCCTCTGCGCGGGCTCTCTCTCTCTCTCCTTCCCGCGCGCGCTCTCTCTCTTCTCTCGCGCGCGCGCTCTCTCCTTCCCTCGCACGCGCTTGCTCTCCTGCGCGCAACGCGCGTGCTCGCTCTCCTTCCCTCGCGCACGCTCGCTCTCTATCCTTCCCGCGCGCTGCGCTCGCTCTCTCCTTCCCGCGCTCGCGCGTCGCTCTCTCCTTCCCGCGCGCGCGCTATCCCCTTCCCTCGCGCGCCGCGCTCACTCCCCTTCCCGCGCGCAACGCTCTCCCCTTCCCTCGCGCGCATAAGTTCGCTCTCTCCTTCATTCGCGCGCTCGCTCACTCTCCTTCCCTCGCGCGCTTCGCTCTCTCCTTCCCGCGCATGCAGCTCGCTCTCCTTCCCTCGCGCTCGCTCTCTCCTTCCCGCGCGCGCGCATCGCTCTCTCCTTCCCTCGCTGCGCGCTCGCTCTCTCTCCTTCCCTCGCTGCGCTCGCTCACTCTCCTTCCCTCGCGCGCTTCGCTCTCTCCTTCCCTCGCTCGCGCTTCGCTCACTCTCCTTCCCTCGCGCGCTCGCTCTCCTTCCCGCGCGCGCTCGCTCTCTCACCTTCACTCGCGCGCGCTCGCTCTCTACTTCCCGCGCGCAGCGCTCGCTCTCTCCTTCCCGCGCGCAGCCGCGCTCGCTCTCTCCTTCCCGCGCGCAGCGCTCGCTCTCTCCTTCCCTCGCTGCGCTTCGCTCTCTCTCCTTCCCTCGCGCGCTCGCTCTCTCTCCTTCCCTCGCGCGCTTCGCTCTCTCTCCTTCTCTCGCGCGCTCGCTCTCTCTCCTTCTCTCAGCGCTGCGCGTTCTCTCTCCTTCCCTCGCGCGCTCCGCTCTCCCCTTCCCTCCCGCGCGCGCTCTCTCCTTCCCTCGCGCGCTCTCTCCTTCCCTCGCAGCGCGCGCTCTCTCTCCTTCCCTCGGCGCGCGCGCTCTCCTTCCCTCGCGCTGCGCCTCTCTCTCCTTCCCTCGCGCGCCGCAGCGCGCTCTCTCCTTCCCTCGCCGCGCAGCGCGCTCTCCTTCCCTCGCGCGCGCGCTCTCTCCTTACCTCGCGCGCGCGCTCTCTCCTCTTCCCTCGCGCGCGCAGCGCTCTCTCCTTCCCTCGGCGCGCTCTCTCCTTCCCTCGCGCGCGCTGCCTCTCTCTCCTTCCCTCGCGCGCGCGCTCTCTCTCCTTCCCTCGCGCGCGCGCTCTCTCTCTCTCCTTCCCGCACGCGTGCTCTCTCTCTCTCCTTCCCTCGCGCGCGCGCTCTCTCCTTCCCTCGCGCGCTTCTCCTTCCCCTCGCGCGCTCTCTCTCTCCTTCCCTCGCGCGCGCTCTCTCTCTCCTTCCCTCGCAGCGCGCGCGCTCTCTCTCTCTCCTTCCCTCGCGGCGCAGCGCTCTCTCTCTCCTTCCCTCGCGCGCAGCGCGCTCTCTCTCCTTCCCTCGCGCGCGCTCTCTCTCTCCTTCCCTCCGCGCGCGCTGCTCTCTCTCCTTCCCTCGCGCGCGCGCTCTCTCTCCTTCCCTCGCGCGCAGCGCTCTCTCCTTCCCTCCTCGCGCGCGCGCGCTCTCTCTCCTTCCCTCGCGCGCCTCTCTCTCCTTCCCTCGCGCGCTCTCTCTCCTTCCTCGCGCGCTCTCTCTCTCTCCTTCACTCGCGCACGCGCGCTCTCTCTCTCCTTCCCTCGTGCGCTCTCTCTCCCTCGCTCCTTCCCTCGCGCGCTCTCTCTCCTTCCCGCGCGCTCTCTCTCCTTCCCTCGCGCACGCGCTCTCTCTCTCCTTCCCTCGCGCTGCGCGCGCTCTCTCTCCTTCCCTCGCGCGCGCTCTCTTTCCCGCACGCGCTCGCTCCTTCCCTCGCGCGCGCGCTCTCTCTCTCTCCTTCCCTCGCGCGCGCTCTCTCTCTCCTTCCCCTCGCGCGCTCGCTCTCTCTCTCCTTCCCTCGCGCGCTCGCGCTCTCATTCCCGCGCGCGCTTCGCTCTCTCTCTCCTTCCCTCGCGCGCTCGCTCTCTCTCCTTCCCGCGCGCAGCGCTATCTTTCCCGCGCGCGCTCGCTCTCTCTCTCCTTCCCGCGCGCTGCGCTCTCCTTCCCTCGCGCGCGCGCCTCGCTCCTTCCCTCGCGCGCGCGCTCGCTCCTTCCCCTCGCGCGCGCGCTCGCTCCTTCCCTCGCGCGCGCGCTCGCTCCTTCCCTCCGCGCGCAGCGCTCGCTCCTTCCCTCGCGCGCGCGCTCGCTCCTTCCCTCGCGCGCTCTCTCTCCTTCCCTCGCGCGCGCGCTCTCTCTCTCTCTCCTTCCCTCGCAGCGCAGCGCTCTCTCTCTCTCTCCTTCCCTCGCGCGCTCGCTCTCTCTCCTTCCCTCAGCGCGCTCAGCTCTCTCCTTCCCTCGCGCGCACGCGCTCTCTTTCCCGCGCGCGCTCGCTCTCTCTCTCTCCTTCCCGCGCTCAGGCTCTCCTTCCCGCGCGCGCTCTCTCCCGCGACGCGCTCGCTCTCTCTCCTTCCCTCGCGCGCATCGCTCTCTCTCCTTCCCGCGCACGCGCTCTCTTTCCCGCGCGCGCAGCTCGCTCTCAGCTCTCCTTCCCGCGCTCTCCTTCCCGCGCACAGCGCGCGCTCTCTCCTTCTCTGCGCGCGCGCTCTCTCTTCCCTCGCCGCAAGCGCGCGCTCTCTCTCTCCTTCCCTCGCGCGCGCAGCGCGCGCTCTCTCTCTCCTTCCCGCGCGCAGCGCTCTCTCTCTCCTTCCCTCGCGCGCAGCTGCGCGCTCTCTCTTTCCCTCGCGCGCGCTCTCTCTCTTTCCTCGCTGCGCCGCGCTCTCTCCTTCCCTCGCGCGCACGCGCTCTCTCTCCTTCCCTCGCGCGCACTGCGCTCTCTCTCTCCTTCCCTCGCGCACGCGCTCTCTCTCCTTCCCTCGCGCGCTCTCTCTCTCCTTCCCTCGCAGCGCAGCGCTCTCTCTCTCCTTCCCTCGCGCGCGCGCTCTCTCTCCTTCCCTCAGCGCGCGCGCGCTCTCTCTCCTTCCCTCGCGCGCGCGCTCTCTCTCTCCTTCCCTCGCGCGCAGCGCGCGCGCGCTCTCTCTCCTTCCCTCGCGCGCGCGCGCTCTCTCTCCTTCCCTCGCGCGCGCTCTCTCTCTCCTTCCCTCGCGCGCGCGCTCTCTCTCTCCTTCCCTCTCACGCGCGCTCTCTCTCCTTCCCTCGCGCAGCGCGCTCTCTCATCCTCCCTCGCGCGCGCTCTCTCTTCCTCGCGCGCGCTCTCTCTCTCCTTCCCTCGCGCGCGCGAGCTCTCTCTCTCCTTCCCTCTCGCGCGCGCGCGCGCGCTCTCTCTCCTTCCTCTCGCTGCGCGCGCGCTCTCTCTCTCTCCTTCCCTCGCGCGCGCACGCGCACGCTCTCTCTCTCCTTCCCTCGCCCGCGCGCTCTCTCTCTCTCTCTCTCTCTCCTTCCCTCGCGCACGCTCTCTCCTTCCCTCGCCCGCGCGCTCTCTCTCTCTCCTTCCCTCGCGCAGCGCGCGCGCTCTCTCTCCTTCCCTCGCGCGCGCGCTCTCTCTCTCCTTCCCTCGCGCGCTGCGCTCTCTCACTCCTTCCCTCGCGCGCTCTTCTCTCTCCTTCCCTCGCGCAGGCGCTCTCTCTCTCTCTCCTTCCCTCGCGCGCCGCGCTCTCTCTCCTTCACTCGCGCGCGCTCTCTCTCCTTCCCCGCGCGCGCAGCGCGCGCTCTCTCTCTCCTTCCCTCGCGCAGCGCGCTCTCTCTCCCTCGCGCGCGCGCTCTCTTTCCCTCGCGCGTGCGCTCTCTTTCCCTCGCGCGCGCGCTCTCTCTCCTTCCCTCGCGCGCAGCGCTCTCTCTCCTTCCCTCAGCGCGCGCTCTCTCTCTCCTTCCCTCTCGCGCGCGCGCTCTCTCACTCGCTCTCCTTCCCCGCGCGCTGCGCTCGCTCTCCTTCCCGCGCGCGCTCTCTCCTTCCCTCGCCCGCGCGCTCTCTCTCTCTCCTTCCCTCGCGCGCGCGCTCTCTCTCTCTCTCCTTCCCGCGCTCTCTCTCTCCTTCCTTCCTTCGCGCAGCGCTCTCTCTCTCCTTCCCTCGCGCGCGCGCGCTCTCTCTCTCCTTCCCTCGCGCTGCAGCGCGCGCTCTCTCTCTCTCCTTCCTTCTCGCGCGCTCTCTCTCTCCTTCCCTCGCGCGCGCTCTCTCTCCTTCCCTCGCCCTCGCGCGCTCTCTCTCTCTCTCTCCTTCCCTCGCGCGTGCGCTCTCTCTCTCTCTCCTTCCCTCGCGCGCGCCCTCTCTCTCCTTCCGCGCGCGCAGCGCGCTCTCTCCTTCCTCGCGCGCTGCGCGCGCTCTCTCCTTCCCTCGCGCGCGCAGCGCTCTCTCTCCTTCCCTCGCCGCGCTGCGCGCTCTCTCTCCTTCCCTCGCGCGCGCGCGCTCTCTCTCCTTCCCTCGCGCGCGCGCGCTCTCTCTCCTTCCCTCGCGCGCGCGCGCTCTCTCTCCTTCCCTCGCGCGCGCGCTCTCTCTCTCCTTCCCTCGCGCGCGCTCTCTCTCTCTCTTTCCCTCGCGCGCGCAGCTCTCTCTCCTTCCCTCGCGCGCGCGCGCTCTCTCCTTCCCTCGCGCGCGCGCTCTCTCTCCTTCCCCGCGCGCGCGCGCGCTCTCTCTCCTTCCCTCGCGCGCGCGCTCTCTCTCATCCTTCCCGCGCTCTCTCTCTCCTTCCCAGCGCGCGCGCTCTCCTTCCCGCGCGCGCGCTTCTCCTTCCCTCGCGCGCGCGCTCTCCTTCCCTCGCAGCGCGCGCTCTCTCTCTCCTTCCCTCGCGCAGCGCGCTCTCTCTCTCTCCTTCCCTCGCGCTCTCTCTCTCTCTCCTTCCCTCGCTTGCGCGCGCTCTCTCTCCTTCCCTCGCGCGCGCGCTCTCTCTCCTTCCCTCTGCGCGCGCGCTCTCTCTCCTTCCCTCGCGCGCGCGCGCTCTCTCTCCTTCCCTCTCGCGCGCGCTCTCTCTCCTTCCCTCGCGCAGCGCTCTCTCTCTCCTTCCCTCGCTGCGCGCGCTCTCTCCGTCCCTCTCGCGCGCTCGCGCTCTCTCCTTCCCTCTCGCGCGCGCGCTCTCTCTCCTTCCCTCTCGCAGCGCGCGCGCTCTCTCTCCTTCCCTCGCGCGCGCGCTCTCTCTCTCTCCTTCCCTCGCCCGCGCGCTCTCTCTCTCTCTCTCCTTCCCTCGCGCGCAGCGCGCTCTCTCTCCTTCCCTCGCGCGCGCTCTCTCTCTCCTCCTTCCCTCGCGCGCGCCTCTCTCTCATCCTTCCCTCGCGCGCACGCGCTCTCTCACTCCTTCCCACGCGCGCTCTCTCTCTCCTTCCCTCGCGCGCAGCTCTCTCTTCTCCTTCCCTCGCGCGCGCTCTCTCTCCTTCCCTCGCGCGCGCTCTCTCTCCTTCCCTCGCGCGCGCGCTCTCTCCTTCCCTCGCGCGCGCGCTCTCTCCTTCCCTCGCGCGCGCTCTCTCTCTCCTTCCCTCGCGCGCACGCGCTCTCTCACTCCTTCCACGCGCGCACGCGCGCTCTCTCTCTCCTTCCCTCGCGCGCGCTTCTCTCTCCTTCCCTCGCGCGCGCTCTCTCTCCTTCCCTCGCGCTGCGCGCGCGCGCGCTCTCTCCTTCCCTCGCAGCAGCCGCGCTCTCTCCTTCCCTCGCGCGCGCGCTCTCTCCTTCCCTCGCGCGCCGCGCGCGCGCTCTCTCTCCTTCCCTCGCGCGCGCAGCGCTCGCTCTCTCTCTCCTTCCCGCGCGCGCGCTCTCTCTCCTTCCCGCGCGCGCGCTCTCTCTCCTTCCCTCGCGGCGCGCTCTCTCTCCTTCCCTCGCGCGCGCTCTCTCTCCTTCCCGCGCGCGCAGCGCTCTCTCTCTCCTTCCCTCGCGCGCGCTCCTCTCTCCTTCCCTCGCGCGCGCGCGCGCTCTCTTCCCTCGCGCGCGCGCTCTCTTTCCCTCGCGCGCAGCGCTCCCTTTCCCTCGCGCGCTCTCTCTTCCCTCGCGCGCGCGCGCTCTCTCTCTCCTTCCCTCGCGCCCGCGCGCTCTCTCTCTCTCCTTCCCTCGCGCGCCGGCGCTCTCTCTCTCTCTCCTTCCCGCGCTCTCTCTCTCTCCTTCCTTCCCTCGCGCGCTCTCTCTCTCTCTCCTTCCTTCCTTCGCGCTCTCTCTCTCTCCTTCCTTCCTTCGCGCTCTCTCTCTCTCCTTCCCTCGCGCGCGCTGCGCTCTCTCTCTCCTTCCTTCGCGCGCGCGCTCTCTCTCCTTCCCTCGCGCTCGCGCTCTCTCTCTCTCCTTCCCTCGCCCGCGCGCTCTCTCTCTCTCTCCTTCCCTCTCGCGCTGCGCGCGCTCTCTCTCTCTCTCTCCTTCCCGCGCTCTCTCTCTCTCTCCTTCCCTCGCGCGCGCGCTCTCTCTCTTCCCTCGCGCGCGCGCTCTCTCTCCTTCCCTCGCGCGCGCAGCGCTCTCTCTCCTTCCCTCGCGCGCGCTGCGCCGCGGCGCTCTCTCTCCTTCCCTCGCGCGCGCGCGCGCGCTCTCTCTCCTTCCCTCGCGCTGCGCGCGCTCTCTCTCCTTCCCTCGCGCGCGCGCGCTCTCTCTCCTTCCCTCGCGCGCGCGCTCTCTCTCCTTCCCTCGCGCGCGCTCTCTCTCCTTCCCTCGCGCGCGCTCTCTCTCCTTCCCTCGCGCGCGCGCTCTCTCTCCTTCCCTCGCGGCGCGCTCTCTCTCCTTCCCCTCGCTGCGCGCGCTCTCTTTCCCTCGCGCCCGCAGCGCTCTCTCTCTCTCCTTCCCTCGCGCGCGCGCTCTCTCTCTCTCTCCTTCCCGCGCTCTCTCTCTCTCCTTCCTTCCCTCGCGCGCGCTCTCTCTCTCTCCTTCCTTCCTTCGCGCTCTCTCTCTCTCCTTCCTTCCTTCGCGCTCTCTCTCTCTCCTTCCCTCGCGCTGCGCGCGCTCTCTCTCTCTCCTTCCTTCGCGCGCGCGCTCTCTCTCCTTCCCTCGCGCTCGCGCTCTCTCTCTCTTCCTTCCCTCGCCCGCGCGCTCTCTCTCTCTCTCCTTCCCTCTCGCGCGCGCGCGCTCTCTCTCTCTCCTCTCTCTCCTTCCCGCGCTCTCTCTCTCTCTCCTTCCCTCGCGCGCGCGCTCTCTCTCCTTCCCTCGCGCGCGCGCGCTCTCTCTCCTTCCCTCGCGCGCGCGCGCTCTCTCTCTCCTTCCCTCGCGCGCGCGCTCTCTCTCCTTCCCTCGCGCGCGCTCTCTCTCCTTCCCTCGCGCGCGGCGCGCGCTCTCTCTCTCCTTCCCTCGCGCGCGCGCTCTCTCTCCTTCCCTCGCGCGCGCTCTCTCTCCTTCCCTCGCGCGCGCGCTCTCTCTTTCCCTCGCGCGCGCGCTCTCTCTTTCCCTCGCGCTGCGCGCTCTCTCTTCCTCGCGCGCGCGCTCTCTCTCCTTCCCTCGCGCCCGCGCGCTCTCTCTCTCTCTCCTTCCCTCGCTCGCGCGCGCTCTCTCTCTCTCTCCTTCCCGCGCTCTCTCTCTCTCCTTCCTTCCCTCGCGCGCGCTCTCTCTCTCTCCTTCCTTCCTTCGCGCTCTCTCTCTCTCCTTCCCTCGCTGCGCGCGCGCGCTCTCTCTCTCTCCTTCCTTCGCGCGCGCGCTCTCTCTCTCCTTCCTTCGCGCGCTGCGCAGCGCGCTCTCTCTCCTTCCCTCGCGCTCGCGCCTCTCTCTCTCCTTCCCTCGCCCGCGCGCTCTCTCTCTCTCTCCTTCCCTCTCGCGCGCTCTCTCTCTCTCTCTCTCTCCTTCCCGCGCTCTCTTTCCCTCTCGCGCGCGCGCTCTCTCATCCTTCCCTCGCGCCCGCGCGCTCTCTCTCTCTCTCCTTCCCTCGCGCTGCGCGCGCTCTCTCTCTCCTTCCCGCGCTCTCTCTCTCTCCTTCCTTCCCTCGCGCGCGCTCTCTCTCTCTCCTTCCTTCCTTCGCGCTCTCTCTCTCTCCTTCCTCGCGCGCGCGCTCTCTCTCTCCTTCCTTCGCGCGCGCGCGCGCTCTCTCTCCTTCCCTCGCGCTCGCGCTCTCTCTCTCTCCTTCCCTCGCCCGCGCGCTCTCTCTCTCTCTCCTTCCCTCTCGCGCGCGCGCTCTCTCTCTCTCTCTCTCTCCTTCCCGCGCTCTCTCTCTCCTTCCCTCGCGCGCGCGCTCTCTCTCCTTCCCTCGCGCGCGCGCGCGCTCTCTCTCCTTCCCTCGCGCGCG